>NC_141547.1:84517500-84700000 GCF_021556685.1 Rattus norvegicus
CACACCCTGGTCTCCCCTTACATTACTGGTACACTTTGCACAGTTGTGCTTAGGACGTCATCTGTGACTGAAGGAAATGCTCACTTGGTTCACAAGTCTCCAGTTGCTTTGTGTTTGTTTATATTTAACAATACTGGGGATTAAACCTGGGGCCTCAGGAATTCTAGGCCAATGCTATAGCGTGGTCCTGAACTAAATAATATAAACCAAAACTTGAATCCATACCAGACCAGAGTCCATAAAACTGCACTGTAAGAACAAACATGGTGATGGCACACACCTTTAATCCCAGGACACCAGAGGCAGGAGCTGGTGGAGTGCATGAGTTCGAGGCCAGCCTAATGAACATAGTAAGTTCTAGACAGACCAGCCAGACCACAATGAGACCTGTCTCAAAACAAGACAAACACAAACACAAAAACCACCAACGTTGACCTTTAGTGACCCTTGAGTCCAGCACCACAGCTACTGGACAGCTAGTGCAGCAAAGGCACCGTGCCCATCCCACACTTAGGTGGATACAGGTGGACAGAAACAAAAACGAACCATTTGGAAATCACATGGCAGGAGAGGACCAGGTAGTCCATTCCCTGGGGAAAACACACCCACACAATAGCTGATGGCGTTTTCATGCCTGCCATTAGCTAGGTCCTAAACTTGAGGTTGTATGTATTTTATTAATCTTTAAAATAGCCTGAGAAAGCACGGATGAGCAGAAGCCCAGAGAAGAGCTACCCTCCCTAAAGCCAGTGAAGGAGTGATGCTGTGTATCTTGGCCAATGCTACCGAGGCCCAAATGCTTCCCATCACTCACTGTCACACAGGAAGAGACGTCACCTCACTGGATGGAGGATGGTGTATGTAGTACCTTTTCTAGCCTCCTGCACTAGGTGTGAGGCCTGAAGAACTCTGTTCTTTTGGCGGCTCCCCTGACTTCCACCAGCGCCCTTCCACAGATGTACACAGATGCCAACAGAGGGTGACCCCCATGCGAACAGAGCATCCTCTGGAACCCTGGAGACCCCGCTCTAAGTTAGGGGATGCTTAGAATTTCAGAGTGGTCCCAGCCCCTGTCATCACACAGCTTCATCTTGCTGACAAAACTTGCCACAGGAAGTAGGAACAAAGAATAATAAAACTGGACTCTGACAGCGCCAACATGGGTAGACTAAACGGGTACGCACGAATGAAATGCTAAGCAGTGAGATGGCAGGCAGGGAGGTGCTGCAGATCTGTGTGTTCACGCTGCCTCCAACACTGCTTTGGCTACAGAGGAAAGCAGGAGCTTTGTTTTGGCTGTAATGAGATGATGTGCCAGACAGATCTCTGAGGTGAACTTCAGCACAGGGCAGTGAAGCTTGAAGCTCGGAAGGACCCCAAGGCCTAGAAGAGGCTGGCACAGTGTTCTGTGCAGAGGGTCCAAGCCCTGAAGCCAGTTCTCAGATGAGAAGAGCTGGGCAGAGAACACCCACGGGGCCAGCCCAGCATCCGTGCAGCTGTGCTGTGCAGCAAAGCTTTCCTGGACATCACCGCAGCCTGCTTTGCATCCTGGGGCTTGAGATTTCCCAAACCCAGAGCAAAGAAAACAGCTCAGAGCTAGCAGCATGTGTTGCACACCTGCTACCTGTGATCACTGGGCCGATCCCCTCACTCCCATGAGGTCAAACGGGGAATTTTATTACTTCTCTATGTTACCTAAACGTTGATCTTAATTCCTAAAGAAACACACACACACACACACACACAGAGAGAGAGAGAGAGAGAGAGAGAGAGAGAGAGAGAGAGAGAGAGAGAGAGAGAGAGAGAGAGGGAGGGAGGGAGGGAGGGGGGGGGAGGGAGGGAGGGAGGGAGAGAGAGAGAGAGAGAGAGAGAGAGAGAGAGACCTACCTTAATAGTAGCTCAGATCCACCCTACAGCACCAGTTTTCAAGAAAACAGGAAATAAGGCTGCTTAAAGGACCAGAAGGAAAAGGGACGACTCTTGCCTTGGAGTCCTATATCCAAACCCCATTTGACCCAGGATGTAGCAGAACCAACTGGGCTCCATTTTCTTATTGAAGAATGGGGGAGGGAAGACCAGACACATCTGTAGCTGCCATCAAGTCTACAAGAGAACATGGGTGTGGTACAAGCCAGGCATCCAGCAATAGCTGAACAATACGGACCAGGGCTGACACCAGCGACAGATGTGGCAGCATTACACACCTACAGTGGGACCAGCACCAGACGTGCCAGCATCACACATCCTGCAGTGGGAAGTGTTCTTTGTGAAGCTTTGAAGACCACGATTTTATAAGAGATCACAATTAAAAAGCTTTTAAATTCTTTTTAGGGCAAAAGTGACCAAAAGCTAAGGGAAGACAAGATTGATTAAGCAGAGTGGCATGTAGTTAAAAGGAACTTGAGCTGGTGCGGTGGCTAATCTCTGTTGTCAGTGATGACATCTGCAATGCACTAAGATCCCAGCAGCTAGGCACACTTGTCAGGGATTTTTCTTGATTGGATTACTTGAGGTGGGAGACCAAATCTAAACCTGGTGGCAGCCCACATAAGAGGGCAGGGAAGAAGGAAGCGTTTACCTTTTGTCTGCTTGCCCCCGACTCTCACTGGCAAGTTTCCTCGTCCTGTTCCTAAGACACCCTTCATGGCATTAGAACCTATTTCTCTGCAATTCCACAATAGACTGAAAACTGACAGCTTTCTAGACTTCCCTAAGACTCCCACCAGACTGCCAATGCTGAGACACAGACTCACGGTCTAAACAACTTAGAGATGGGAAGACAGCCATTGTTGGACTACTCAGACCATGGCCTGTAAGCCAGTCCTCCTCCTGCTCCTCCTCCTCCTCCTGTTTCTCCTCTTTCCCTTTTCTTTTCGAGAAGATCTACGTAGCCATGGTTGACCTGAAACTAACCTGATATGTAGATCAGGCTGGCTTTGAACTCAGTGTTCCACCTGCCTCTGCCTCCCAAGAGCTGGGATTAATGGTGTGCACCCATCACATTTGTTCCTATAGTTTGGTTTTATGGTATCAGAGCAGGTTTGTCACTCAGCTCCATTTTAATAACTATTAATTTAATGTATATGGGTGTTGTGTCTGCAGATGTCTGTGCCCCATGTGCATGACTGGTCACTATGGAGGCTGGAAGAGGATGGCATATCTATTGGGATTAGAGTCACAGGTGATTGTGAACCACTGTGAGGATTCTGGGAATCCAACTTGGGTCCTTGGCAAGAGTAGCCAGTGTTCTTAACCACTGGGCCATCTCTCCACTCTAGCATCTAGAGCCGTGGTTCTCACCCTAATGCTGTGACCCTTTAATACAGTCCCTCATTTGTACAGTCCCCCAACCATAAATTATTTTCGTAATTTTAAGCTCTTATAGATTGTAATGTAAATAACTGTGTTTTTTGTCTTAAGTCAACCCCTGTGAAAAGGTCGTTCTAACCCCCCCGAGGGGTCGAGACCCACAGGTTGAGAACTGCTGACAGGAGGCCAGTAAGAAGAGTCTGGCTATTTACAGTCTGACTGATAAGCAGCGAGCCAACCTCCTCTCACATCTGGCACATGTCCTCTCTCATGTTTATGATGTTTGTCTGCCTCAGTTCTCCAGAGAACACGTTCATCTGTTCATGTAGCGGTCTTCTATCTTAAACTGCAGGCTTCCACTGACCACAGACCACACTGGGGTACAAGCTCTTATCCAAGCTCTTACATGTAGTCAGAGCCTAGGAAATTGGGCTGGGAGGGTAACTGAGTTGTAGTGCGCTCTCCTGGCATGTGCTAAGCCTTAGGTTCTACCTCCAGCATCGCACAAATAAAAAGGGAAGAAAGAAATACCACTGGTCACAGCTAACAATTCTCAAAGTTCTCATAACTTTATTACACTTACTTCTGTGTGTGCGTGCACGCATGTGGACCAGCATACCATAGCAAGCGTGGAGGTGGTGGGAGGGGGGACGGGGACGGGGGACAAGTGGCTGTTGTTGGCTGTGTCCTTAACTATGTGCCTACTAAGGATCAAACTCAGGCCATCAGACTTTGCTGCAAGCACCCTTAAGCACGGAACCATCTTGCTGGCTCCTAAAGATCTTATGATTTTAAACTTTAACAATTAATTTTAATAACTACTTCAATAATGAATAGTTTTCATAACTTTAAGTAATAATTAAGAGTCATAATAAACTTAATTAAAGCCTTAATGACAAACTTGAACAACACATTCAGGCACTGACAAGCTAATGGAAAGTTCTCCAGTAGTCAAGAGACACTGCTCGGCCCGAATCGGGAGAGGCCCCGACACGGGAGAGGCCCCGACACGGGAGAGGCCCCACACTGATCTCTAGCTACATGTTTCAACCCAGATATTCTGAATGGCATACATATTTTAAACATTTAAGATCTTACGAGGCATGGTGGCACACACCATCAGCATTTGGGAGGCAGAGGCAGGTAGATCTCTGTGAGTTCAAGGCCAGCCTGGTCTCCTGGTCTACATAGGGAGCTCTAGGCCAGCCAGAGCTACAGAGGAACTTGTCTTACCAAAAAAAAAAAAAAAAAAAAAAAAAAAAAAAAAAAAAAGAAAGAAAGAAAGAAGAAAAGAAAAGGAAAGGAACAAAAAGAACAAAGACAAGTGTTTTAAGGGCTGGTTCAGGGATGCTAGAGTTTGATCCCCAAACCCATCCGTCATGTGGTACAAAGAGGAAAATGACTCAAAACCATCCTCTGATCAGCAGGCTGAAGTGGACAACTTAATCCTAGAGATGGAGACCTGCCTGGGAGATACAAACTACCACCCCACTATTTTAGTTATTAACGTTAATAGAAATTTATTAATTCCACCAGATTCAACTTTTCAAATTTCTCTTAAGTCAAGATGAATTTTTATAGCTAAATTTGTAGGTGGACATTTTTTGGTAGATTCAAAAAACACTCTCAGATATGAAAAGGTAAATTTTTTTAAACAGAAAACTTTATTTAACTTTTAAAAAATGTCTTCTAAGGGTTGGAGAGATGGCCCAGTGGTTAAGAGCACACGCTGAGCTTCCAGAGGGCCTGAGTTCAGGCCTTGGATACACGTCAGGTGGCTCATAACCACTATGGCTCTGGCACAGGGGGACCTGGCACCTTTAGTGTTCATGGCACTTGCACACGTATACATGCTATCACACAGATAATTAAAATAACATGTTTAAAAGTTTGTTTTAGTGGCGTTTTATATATTTCTGGAGGTGAGAGGTCAGCATGTGGAGTCAGCGCTCTCCTCAGGTCCTAAGGGTCCTAAGGCTCAAACTCAGCTCACCAGTGCACAGATGCTGAACCCACTGAGCATCTGGTCCTTGTATTTGCCTTTTTTTTTTTTTTTTTTTTTTGGTTCTTTTTTCCGGAGCTGGGGACCGAACCCAGGGCCTTGCGCTTCCTAGGCAAGCGCTCTACCACTGAGCTAAATCCCCAACCCCGTATTTGCCTTTAAATGTCATTTTCAGGCCATTTCCCCACTCAGAAATTACATTATTTACTTTCTTTTTTTTTTAAAGATTTATTTATTCACTTATTATATATAAGTACACTGTAGCCGTCCTCAGACACATCAGATCTTGTTACAGATGGTTGTGAGCCACCATGTGGTTGCTGGGAATTGAACTCATGACCTTTGGAAGAGCAGCCGGGTGCTCTTAACTGCTGAGCCATCTCTCCAGCCCCATTATTTACTTTCAAAACCTTAAGTTTGAAGTGTTGCATATGCCTGTAATTCGAGGGTTTTGAATTCTAGTCTAGCCTGGGCTACATAGTGTGAAAATAAAAGTCCACAGGTAAAAGAGAGTAAATTAAAAGCTGTATTAGAGACTACACAAGCTCGTCCATCAAAAGCAACGGAACAGAAGGATGATTATTCAACATGAGGGAAAGATGCAAATGCTGCTGGGCCCAGAGTTCCCCTCGAGATCTGAGAGCCTTGGAATCTGCTTGTAACATCCTGTTTCTCATGGAAGCTCTATGAACCAGGGGTTCTGAGAAACACACTGGCAGAAGCAGTTAGTGGGGGTGGGGTGGAGGCAATCTAATGACTTCTGAGCAACTGTCCTTTAATAGTTCTAATCCAAGCTCTAATCGCTGAGAGCAGTCTGAGTTTTCTTCTGAATCCTACTCCAGCTGCACTTCCGGCTGCCGCAGCCTGCTCATAACACAGCAGGGGCAGAGAGGTTCAGGTCTTCACACAATGGCTCCCCATTCAACCAATTCTGCTCTGTTCCCAAACATTCATTCCCCTGCCTCCGTGGGGCCTGTTATATTCAGATATGAACTTTCCAGGAACTTGATCGCGTTACAGGCCTTTTCCTGAATGACAAGCCCAGTGCTAGTCATGAATAAGCACGTTTTATAGAGGCTGGCATTATTCATAAAAATAGTGACTCCATTTCCAGAAATAGGCCAAGCGTAGCCTTAGAGGCAAGCTGTGCCGCTGCTAAATCCACAGCCTTTTCCTCCACCATGTTAGTCAGGCCCTGAAGTCAGGGCTCTGGGTTGACAAGGAGGTTTCATACAACAGCATCAACTGGAAGATTTTCCAAAGAACCAAATCCAGGTACTGCCCATCCTCACCCACCCACCTCAGGACCACTCTTCCTTTCCTTTCCACGATGTGCAAGCCTCCTGACCCTGAGCATTTGAGAAGGCCAGAGGGGTGGAAACAGTGTTTACTTTTCCTTTTTTTCAACTGTGGGGGTGTTAGAGACATACTAGTTGGTATATCATTTTGCCACGATTTTCTCTTCTCGGATCTAGTTTCAATGACTACATGAATCAGCTCCTACTGACCTGAATTACGCTTTACAAATGTGAGCTGAACGTTATCTTTCCGAATGAAAAGTGCCCAGCTTGAAATACCCTGTTGTCCTCCCTGAGAATGGCATAGACGGACGGACGGAGAGGAAAAGGCCATCTTTGTGCGGAACAAATGGACCGAGGGGAATGCTCTCCTCTCTGCCCGTCTTTACACAGCCACTGCCAAATGACACGCTTTATCATCTTGAAAATCTAGCCAAGCAGACTGAGCAAGAGAGCCCATTCTTCTGGCCTCTACGGTTTTCTCAATTGAAGACCTGCACACTGAGGTTGGCAGGATGGTGACAGTAAGAACAGTGAGCCCATAGGTCTGGCCCTGCCTCTCCCTCCTCTTGGAGCTGTCAGCATGAAGACTGCTCTAGGTGAGTGGGATCCAGAAAGACCTCCATAGCACAAACACGCTTTCTGAGGTGAGGACAAGGAAGGCAAGGTGCAGGCTTATAGTGACGGAGAAAATCAGCTAGGGGCTGGGCAGAGGCAGGAGGCAGGAGGCAGGAGGCAGGAGGCAGGAGGCAGGAGGCAGGAGGCAGGAGGCAGGAGGCAGGAGGCAGGAGGCAGGAGGCAGGAGGCAGGAGGCAGGAGGCAGGAGGCAGGAGGCAGGAGGCAGGAGGCAGGAGGCAGGAGGCAGGAGGCAGGAGGCAGGAGGCAGGAGGCAGGAGGCAGGAGGCAGAGGCAGAGGCAGAGGCAGAGGCAGGTGAATTTGTGTGAGTTTGAGGCCGGTCTGGTCTGTATATAAAGAACTCCAGGACAGCCAGATTCTGTACCAACAAAAACACCACAAAGCAAAGCAAAACAAACATTAAAAACAACCCCCGCCAAAGGTTTGCTTTACTTTTAAGGTGTGTGTGTGTGTGTGTGTGTGTGTGTGTGTGCGTGTGTGTATGTGTGTGTGTATGTATGTGTGTATGTATGTATATGTGTATGTGTGTATGTGTGTGTGAGTGTGTTGTGTGTGAGTGTGTGTGTGAGGGTGTGAGTGTGTGTATGTGTGTATGTGTATGTGTGTATGTGTGTGTGAGTGAGTGTTGTGTGTGAGTGTGTTGTGTGTGAGTGTGTGTGTGTGAGTGTGTGTGTGCCTTTGGGTATGTGCACTTTTTTGCGAGGCAGGGGGTTAGGAGTGGGTTTCAAGACAGGGTTTCTCTGGGTAGCCCTGGGTGGCTTGGAACTCTCCCTGTAGACCAGGCTGACCCAACTCACAGAGATCCTCCTGCCTCTGCCTCCTGGGTACTAGAATTAAAGGTGTGTGTCACCGCTGCCCAGCAAGGGTTGGTACACTTCTCTGTGCAGGTGCCCACGAAGTCCAGAAGAGCTCTGGGTCCCCTCAAGCTGGTGGGATGCTGGGGACAGAACCCAGGTCCTCTCCCGGAGCCCCAAGTGCCCTCCAACTACTGTTTTACATTTTTATTTTGAGACAAGATTTTAACTGGGCTGGACTTCAACCTCTTCCTGCCTCAGTGTTCAGAGTGCTAGATTTCAGCCTGTGCCACCATGCTGGCTTACAGGAAAAACAGACAAGCAAAGCAACACCAACAACGCCCCAGATACATAGCATGGCAGCTCTCCCTAAGAATGGGTGTCCCTCTGCCTTTATGTTGGGAACATAACAATGAGTAGAAGAAAGAATGAAACAGTGAAGCAGGTCTTTACCAAAGGCTAAAGAAGGGCCCAGGGAGACGACGTAGTCGGTACAGTGCTCACCATACAACCCCAAGGACCAGAGCTTGATCTCCAGTACCCATGTAAAAAGCCAGGCACAGTGACACAGGCTCGCAATCACAGTGCTAGGAACAGGAAGTGGAGACAGGCAGCTCTCTAGGGCGGCGCCTGACCCATCAGTTCCAGGTTCCAGTTAGAGACCACCTCAGAAAACATGGTCCTGAGGAACAAATGCCCAAGGCTGACCTCTGGCTTCCACTCAGACAAGCATGTGCATGTGCACGCACATACATATACCCTCACACGTATGGATACACACATACATAAACAGAAAAGGCTGAAGAGACTGAGCCATGAATCATCATTAAACACAATAGATACCGTGGATTACAGCACTGTGGATTCAAGGGCTGTGGTGGTGGTTTGCCAGTAATTTATACTATTTCCCAGAGACATTGAGGCCAAATCATACCAAATATGGTTCTTTTGTTTTGTTTGTTTTTTTGAGACAGCACTTCTCTGTGTATCTTGGCTGTCCTGGAACTCACAGAGATCTGCCTGCCTCTGCCTCCTGAGTGCTGGGATTGAAGGTGTGTATCACCACCTCCTGGCTAATTATGGTGCCATGGAAACGGGTGTTTCTAGTTCTAAAGAACCTCAATAAAACAGTGGAAGGATTCAGCCCAGGAGCTCAGGACTCAGGTCCCAGGCTGGGGGTAGGGTGGGGTCAGCCTTACTCTGACACGCAGGAATTTCACAGTACTTCCAGTAGACGCCATCCTCATGCTCCGCCACGTAGCACCAAGGGCTCACATCTCCATCTGGATTTCTGTTGGGAATAAGGACACGTTGGTGACAGTGCCTGTGTTTCTAGTCGCCTAGCCCACTCAGCTTTACAGCACTGAGCTCCCTGTCATTTCTAATGACTGGTGTATATTCAATGTCAACTCTATTCAGGAAGGAAAATGTGAGCTGGCCACAGTGGCTCAGACCTGTAACCCCACACCGAGAAGCTAAGGCTGAAGGGTTGCTACAAGCTCTAGGCCAGCTTGGGCTACACAGCAAGACCCTGTCTCAAGCAAGCAAACAAGCTGAACCAGAAAACCACGATGGTAAAACCCTCCTGAGTGTTGAAAAGGTTTATGTAGGGAAGGATGTCATCTCAAAAACATGTTTTCATTGCTTTTTTTGTTATTTGCAAACAGTGTTTTCTGTGTGGTCCTGGCTGTCCTGGAACTCACTATGTAGACCAGGCTGGCCTCTGCCTGCCTCTGCCTCCTGTGTAAAGAAATTCTCTAATAAGCATCACGGGTCAGTAAAAAAGCCGATGGCCAATGAACTGAGGCAGGAAACAGGACGTGGGACACCGGCAGTAAGAGAGGATCCTGGGAAATTGTGGGAGAAGAGAAGACGACTCTGGAGAGATTCGAGAGAGACACTGTGAGAGGCGCTGTGAGAGACACTCAAGGAGACACAAAGGAAGAAGCAGACTGGGACTGAAAGAGAGGTAATAACCATGTGGAAGAGAGAATAGTTAGAATGGGTTAAATAGTCGGGGAATGAACCGAAGCTTATAGCCTAGGCATTTATTAATAAATAAGTGGTTTCAGAGTTACCACTCCGGGAGCAGGAGCTGGGAGAAAAATGGATTTAATTTTTTTACGCCTGAGTGCCCAGATTAAAGTATATGCCGCCACATCCGGCTTAATCTCAAATCTTAAAAAAGTTTATTTCTAGGTGATAAGACTATGGGCAATTTTAGGGCTTTTGGGGGGAGGGGTTCTTTTATAGTTTTATTTTCTTCCTCTTTCAACAGTGAATATCCCAAGTATAGTTTCCAAGCAGCTAAATAAATTTACATGACATAAACTCGGCAGGCAAGCCTACTCAGCCTATGCTGGCTGACTCAGGACAGAAATGGTCACCACAGAGAGCCCACAGAGGCTGCTCGGTCAGACAGGAACTTTTAGCCATAACAATCATGCTTTTTAAAGCTTTACTTCCACATTCCCCAGTGAGAACAGTGTGGAGTAAATGACCTTCAAGGTTCTGGTTCAGAGACATCACAGGTAGTAAAGAGTGAGGCTGGTGAATCAGCTCGGCAAGCGACAGGGGCTGTACAGAGAGAAAAGCCTGCCTCTCTTCACCCCTTCCCAAGCCCCCTTTATTCAGACCTAGAATACTGGAAACCTGACACTCCAGTTAGGCAGGAAATGGGCATAGGGACACCCCCTCCCAACACCAGCTTTGCCGCAGCTCCTGGGCCTGAGCAGACAAGCCCATTGTGTGACCTAGGAGATAAGCCTCTCCCTGCACAAAGGAGCCTTTTCTTTTTGTGCCCTAAGGCAGGTGCGAGGGACAACTCTGCTCTTCCTGGCTCTACCTCTCTGTCTAATGCAGATACTTTAGGCGCGGCCAGGAGAAGCCTGTTCCCATCACTCGATAGCATGTAGACATCTCAGATGTGATGGATCTGAAAAGTTGTACAAGACAAACATGGTGTCAGATGTCAGCTGAGAAATCAAAGTGGCAGGGCTTGTACAAAGCCCTTCTTTAAACAGTATGTCACCGTCATCTTCCTCCCTCTGTTCTGAGTTCAGCTTTGATGTCGTATTGGATAAAACCCCTAGACAACAAGTGTTTATTATCAATGTCAAAGCCATTCTAAAAGCATCCGAATAGCTTAATAAAGAGCAGGCAAACCTATTCTTCCTTCTCCACAGCACTAGAGCAAGAGGCCTGGACTCTGAGGTGATAGCATCAACAGGCTCGCCTCTCTCTTTTGAAGTATAAACTGGTAATTCAGGTCTGGTACATTCCATCAAATCAGAGGGCTGTAGCCCAAGGAGTTAAAGGGGAAGATGCTGGGAGAAGGCGCTCCCAGCCCTCAGGTACAGCCCTCTGAGTGCTACGGATGCACTCCTGCAAGCCTCTGAGTGGAGCAGACAAGGGCATGCATCTAGTAGAAAACAATTGTTTTGCTGTCATTGGAAATTTAAGATTTACCTTAAAGGCAAACTTAGAAAGGGCTCTCCTGAGATCTGAGAATGTTTAGAGGGTAACGAGTAAACCTTTCAGAGACAAGTCAGGGGCAGCACAGCAGCAGACATTTCCTCCGCATCACACAGCAAAGCAAAACAAAACATCTTAGAGACCACAAGTGGCCACATAGGAAAATAAAGACAATCCCAGTGGGCAATACCAAAGATCCTACTCCTTTCTCTAAGCGCCCTTTCCAAGCCAGCCATTCTTAGGAATGGAAAAACTAGAGGAGGGTAATAGAGCAGAAACAGAGTAACTGAGAGTGAGTGTATGTGCATGTTCATGCCTGTGTGTGCTCATGCATGTGTGCATACACGTGTGTGCACACCCATGTTCTTGTGAGTCCATGTTCCCGGGTGTATGTGCATGTTCACGTATATACTTGTGCATGAGTGTGCCTTTAGAGACCAGAGGTCAAATTTGGGTACCATTCCTTAGGTGCAATTCGCCTTTTTTATTTTGAAACAGGGTTTCCATCACAGGCCTGAAACTTCCCTAGTGGTGGGCCGGATGCCCACGGCATCTGCCTGACTCTGCCTCCCCAGTGTGGGGAGTACAAGCACAAAACCATGCAGAGCTTGTATGGGGTCTAAATGTGGGATCTATGGGTCAAACTGGGGTCTCTGAGTGAGCACTTCACCAAGCCATCTCCCTAGCCTGTTTTAAACATTCACTTACTTCTCTGTATGCAAATATATGCACACTCACATAGGGAGCATGTGCCACGGCACAGAGAGCTTGAGGAGTTGACCCTCTTTCTGCCATCCGGGTTCAGGGTATGAGCTTAGGTCATCGGGCTTTGCAGCAAGCACCTTTGCCCTCTAAGCCACCTCAGCAGCTTATACGTTTTTATTTATACAAAATATTAATATGCGAAACTTTAGAAGTAAGTGAAGAGTTGGTTAATGAGCATAAGTAAGCCTAACAATGAACTACAGAGGGCAGGGGCTAGAGAGATGCTCAAGGGTCAAGCATATGCTGCTCTTCTGGTGGACCTGGAGTCTAGTTCCCAGAATCCCACTGGGTGGCTCACAGCTACCTGTAACTCCAATTATGGGGAATCTGACACCTCCGGCCGCTGTGGCATCTTGCGCTTGTATACAGACCCTCCCATACACATGATTTAAAATAATAAAACTCATCTTTAAAAAATACGAATGACAGCAGAGTGACAAGATGGCACACATAATACTTCAGAGCTTTGCCAGGCGGGGTTCTGGGAGCGATGGGCAGCAGGACCATCCAGCACTACAGAAAGCTTTTGCTGGGCTCTGGTTTAGGTTTCGAGGTGGGAGTTACATAGCCCAATGGGCCTGGAACTCACTATGTAGCCAAGGATGCCTTTGGACTCTCAAGTGCTGAGATCACAGTATGCACACAACCATGCCTGACTTGGGACAAACTTTTAGTGTCTTTACACCAACAAATGAAAAACCACAGCAGCAGCGAACGCGGTGGACAGTCAGTCAGTTGATGAGGAGAGACATAAAGAGCTGAAGGGAAGGACAGACAAACCGGCATGGTCTATAAGCCTGGTAATGTGTAGACAGCCACAAAGGCCTAGTGTGTTAGCATGGGCATGGGGAGGGCGGGAGGGAGACTGAGTGGTCCACACAATGCAGACATAGATATGTTGGCTCAGCTGGGTCAACAGTGCCCCATGGTTAGACGCTCATGTACCAACAAACCAGAGTCGTCGTGTGGAACTTGAAGGAGGGCTCTGGAATCATTCTTCCTTGTCCTAATGGCCCAAGAGGCAGATGCACACCTGTCCTAAGAATGATTAAATTCACCACATTGCTAAACCCTGAGTCATGTTATCACTTCTTGGGTGTAAGTAGCTGAAAGGTATAATCAAAAGTGAGTGCTTAGAAATTTTGCTTTGGCTTATACAGACTTGTAATTCTATTTTTATCTTTCTGCCTGCTTTTGTCTGAGAGTGTGCGCACAGGCGTGCATGTGAATGCATATATGTATATGTGTTCAAATGTGTGTCTATGTATGTGTGAGGGTGTAAGGTTGACTATGGAGGCTTTCTCCATCAATCTCCACAGGATTGACTAAGACAGTGTCTCTCACTGAACTCAGGCTAGCCAACATGGCTAGCTAGGTAGCCAGCCCCTGGATTCTATCTTTGCCTTCGAGCACTCGAGTGACAGGTGGGTTTTCAGGACAGCCCAGAATTTGCTTGGGTTCTTGCGGTGCCAACTGTAAACCACAGGTCATCTTGCTGGCCGCCAGTGATTCTCAACTTGTCTTTAATCTCAGAAACCAGCGAACCTGATCAAAGCTGTGGCTCACCTCCCACAGAAAATCATAAATCTACATCTGAAGACCACAGAGTTAGGTTAGGGCTTTCGTTGGAGCCAAACAGTGGTCATGTCTGTAGTCCAGCTGCTCGATATGCTTAAAAGTAGAGTTCCTTGAATCCGGGAGTTCCGGTACAGCCTAAGTAACATGGCTGAGGAAGGTTTGGGTCCTAGATGGTCTGAGTATCAACAGCAACAGCTTTGATGCCCATGAAATGCCCACTGGTGGGAGGACCACCTGAGAAAACCCTCCCAAAGAGACAAGAGAGTGGCCAGACAAGATACTGCTGCGAATGCTAGTATAAACTGAGTTGGAGAGAAAGGAGAGAAGAAGAGAAGGAGAAAGACACGGATTCACTTTTGTTTACTTTTATTTTTGTGCATGTTTCACTGTATGTTTCTCTGTGTACCACGTGTGGTGCCTGCAGAAGTCAGAAGGTGCCTGAACCCCCCAGAATGGTTTCGGGACTGTTCTGAGTTCCCATGGCGGAGCTGGAAACTGAACCTGGGACCTCTGGAAGAGTGCGAAGTGCTCTTAACCGCTGAGCCATCTCTCCGGCTCTGATTAGTTCACTTTGAAAACAATGATATGGTTCTCTGAGTTGGCCAATAGGAGATAAGAAAGCATTCCAGCTGTGAGAAGGGCTGGAAGGAACTGGAAGAGGAGACCAGAGGTCATCTTGAAGCATTATAGCCCCATCTTACCTGCAATAGTTATGCTCACCCAGACCTCCTTCCCCGTTGGGGTATTTCAGTGTGTTGTATGGATGCTGGAAAGTCTCGTTCCAGAACAGACATGGCTTGCCACCTTGCAGTGCTGTCCAGCTCTGTGTTCCCCTATAATCTGCACCATTGGCTGTGAAACACTCTAGAAGGAGGAAAAACAGCATACTAATTTTCTGGCAACATTTATAGTTTCCTCCCTCTCTGGTGAATGTTTTATTTGTTTTGTTTGGATCAAGCTGGAAATGGATCATGTTTTGCTAGATCCTGGGCGGCCTGCTGGGCTGACTGAATCTGCAAAGAGGTACCCTGCAACGCTGGCACTCTTGGCAGCAGCTTGCTGGGGCACTGGGACATTTCCCCTTGAAGTCTACAGGTTGCAGTGAAGATACAAACACTGAGTTGAAATGTGTGGTTGGAGTCCACGAAGTGAACCAGGAAACCTCCAAATCTAGAACAGTTGCTAATAGCCATGCACATGGACTTCTAGGCCCTCTGAGGGGACCTCTGCTCTGGCCAGCGTCTCCATGTGGTAACTAGAACCAGGTCAGCAGCTGTAACAGAGTGCTCCCCTACAGTCTGAAAGGCTGCGCTGACACTTGGATTTAATAAGCATCGGACACAGCAATGCTTTGGAATCCCAATCACAGAAATCGGGGGATGACTCACATTCCCTGGTAATGAGGAACAGTCCTCCCTGCACAGTCTGAGGTGCAAGAACACGGGGCAACGGAGGACGGAGTGGCACTGCCTGTCACCTCCTCCTGAAACACTTTCCTAGAAAATGTGTCAAAATCGTCTCAGGTCCCACGTTATGAAATGACAAATCTTTGCAGGTGCAATCATGCACTTCTAAAATGTACTCCTCAGATTCGGGGGGGTGGGGGCTGAGGCTGACAGGCTTCCTCCCACATATTGTATGCATTAGACTCACAGAGGTTCATGGGAAAGGCAGAGTACAAAGAGCGATGTTTTAAAATTAGCTTAGTTAAAACTGACAGATAGAAGCACTTCAAACACTTCTTTAAGATGTATCCCTAGAGCCCTGACAGCCGGGGGACCTACATCAACATTATTACCTCAGCGCCTTCCCTTCTGCTGGCACACAGTGACCTATGACTTCGGGAAAAAGGACAGTGCCTGTGTCTGCTCTAGACTAGTAGGCATGTGGACAGCAGGAGCACGGCTCTATCCCGAAAGACATCTGACTGCTTAGAGAAACCGTCCACAGAGCAGCTTTCTTCCAGGCACACCTTCCTCCTACCAGCTGGTCTCTGTGTTTTGTCTGGAATGGCACCATTTACGGACAGCTCGAGTAATCTAGAATTCTAGGAGGCAGAAAACCATAGCAACTTACCATGCCTGTGCAGTATTAAATTATCAAGTGTGAGTCCTCAAGGACCAAGAGGAATTTCGACCAGGGGTCTACGTTAGCGAAAAGCTCAGAGATAACAAGGCACAATGATTCGCACAGCATGGCGGACACCAACTAAAGGCTCAGGGTTGGCTCATCGCTTGGTTTGCTGCTGGCCGCTCCGCAGCCTTGGGCAAGTTGACATCACTCACATCTAGTGTTCGAGTGTGCACCACTCTGATTTAGCACACTCCCCGTTACACAGAGCAGCCAGTGCACCCGACCACATCCCAGGGGACTCCATGGACGTACCCTTCCTCTCCTTCATCCCACTTCCCTGCTGCCTTCCTGAAACGTCCTCTGCCCTCACCATTACGTTAGCACTCTGCTTGAAACCACTGACCATGAGAGCGGTTTAGGGCTCACTTTCTTCTTCTGCTCTACAGCCCCCTCTCCACACAGAACTCAAAGGCCCCAGGAGAACGCAGGATTGTCCTATGGGTGTTTGCAAGGCCTCTCTGCTGCTGGAAGCCCGTCCTTCCTTCGTTACTCACTGCGGTCAAGCCACACTGGTCTGCTTTTAATCCTGGGAACATACTTTTCCATTTCCTGCCCAAACGTTCTTCCTCTAATATTTCCAGTTGCAAGATAAACAATGCCCTCAGAATCCCCTTCCCATCTCCACCCACTCTGCCCCCTTCATCTGTCCACAGTAGTCACTATCACAAGGCCTATGCACACGCAGCCCTAAACGAGGGTTGCACACACAGACACCGGTTCAACCAACTGCACACATGGACGTCTTCCTAGCTGTCACCCCCTGAGTGGTGTGAGCTGACAGTGAGTGTCACACAGCACTGTAATAGTTTGGGTGTTCTAAATGACCTACGGATGACTAAAAGCACATGAAGGGTATACAAATGGCATGCAAACAAGTGTCTGTACCATGGATCCTCAGAGGCCAGAACAAATGCTATACAGATACCAAGGGACAGCTCTGTTTGAGGAGATGGGGTGGAGGGAGGGTAATGTTTGTGCTTCGTTCCACACCAGAGCCCTATTGCAACCTAAGTAATTCTGTTGCCTAATCAGTTTTGGAGTCAGAGGAATAGACAATTCTGTGATTATCACACCAACCTCTGTCAGCTGCTACGATTTTAATTGCTATGTTAAAATATTTCTGCCCTATCTAATCTTATACACCTACACTTTCAATCCCAGTTCTTCTCAGGTACTGGCAGAGAGAAGAGTTTGAAGCCTTCAAACTTGAACCTCTCAGAGTTTGAAATAGAGCATTCCAGGTGAACCAGAGCTGCATAGTGAAAATGCGTCTCAAAACAAAACAACAAAACCCCTTATTAGGCTGCCTACCTTAAATATAGACAATAAAAAAAAAAAAAAATCTTGAAGAGGAGGGGCTGGAGAGATGGCTAAGCTGTTAAAATATTTGCTGCTCTTCCAGAGGACCTGAGGTCGACTTCTAGCATCCAAACTGGGCAGCTCACAACTGCCTGTAATTCCCGCACCAGAAGACCCAGTGCCCTTTCTGGCCTCTGCAGCACACGCCTGGCATATGCTCAGGCACAAACACATACACACAAATAAAAAAGGAAAACAAATCTAAAGACAAAACCCAGAAACCCAGTAACAAGGCCAACCAAACCAAACAACAACAAAACCCAAGAAGCAAAAAAGCAGGGCATGGTGGAGGCACATGTGATCCCAGCACTTGGGAGCTGGAGGCAGGGGAGCCAGACAGAACAATGACCCACCTTGGGTCTAGGTCATTCTTGACTGCAAAGTCAGTTATGTGGGTTATGTGAGACGCTGTCTCGGAGAGCAAGCAAGCACACAAAAGCGGCCAGTGACTCAGCCATCCAAACACGCTTTCACACCAATGGCCTGGGCAATACACAGTAACCCTGGGTGGAGTTCCCAAGGCTTTGGTTGGTTTTGTTTGTAACACAAAGGATGTGCCGCAGATGGGACTGAGATGTCCTGTAATAGCAGAAACGACACTGTGAAGCCCTTTCTGCCTCAGTTGGTTTTTTTCAGATCTACTCTGTTTTTAAAGTTTTTTTGAGGCAGGATCTCTTATAGTTCAGGCTGGCCTATGCAGCTGAGACTGGTCTCAAACTGCTGATCCTCCTGCCCCGACCTCTTAAGCACTAGAATCACAAGTGTGGTAGTCTACTCGGCAGCTTCTTAGATCCAATCTAAACAAGCATACTAGATTTTAATGATTTGTTTTAACCATGCTTGCCCAGTATGTTCCCGTGAAAGGGAAAGACAAGAAACACAAAGAGTGTTGTAGACTGACAGTTATCTGTGCATCTTGACTTCATCAGGGTGTGGACGAGGTAATGAGGACACTCTCCCTTTCTGCTGCTAGGAAATTCACATAAACTTTGGAGATGCTCAAACAACAAAGAAAATCACTCGATGCCTTGTGTGTTCCCGTTTTCAGTAAAAGAGAAGGAGTAAAGGCAAGAGACCCAACGTCTACACAACCATTCATGAATGAGTTCAACATTTATTCAGTCCTCACCACTGCTGAGGGCTGTGGCAAATGGACAGTGGATTCTTGGTGTTTCCATGTTAACGGGGAGCCTGGGCTCAGAGCAGTGAGTGCTCAGTGCGACAAAATAGGGGACCAGGCAGGGCTGCTGGTCCCCGATGGGCAGTGAGTGTGCGGGGCTGGGCCCACCAGCCAGGACAAGCGGAATCTTGAGGGTTACATAGCATAGGCCCGCACTCGAGGGCACACAGACAAAGAAAGGAAGAAAGAAGAAAAGGAGTATACTGTTCTCTGATCAAAATCAGCTGTCATGTGATAAGATATACCTTCATTTATATATGTCACTTACTTAATTCAATAATTAGACTTGTGAAGAAAATACGAATTAACATGTGTACCGCTTTTAAATGTCCCTTGTAAGCCGGGCGGGAAGGCTCACACCTTTAATCCCAGCACTTAGGAGGCAGAGGCAGGCAGACCTCTGAGCTCGAGCTCAGTCAGGTCTAGAGCTTTTTCACAAAAAGACTCTGTGTCAAATAAAAAGAAGAAAGGAGGAAAAAGAAATCAACATGGAATGATACTTATGTTTCTTTGGGGCAAGATCTCACGTAGCACAGGATAGCCTCAAACTTGATAGCCAAGCAAACCTCAAACCCCTGATCCTTTAATCAGCCCTCCCTCCCAGTGCTGAGGTTACTGGCTTTGGCACCATCCTGACTCTTCGCGTTTTGAGCTGAAGTCTCACACTTTAGCACAGGCTAGCCTCAGCCCTCTTTGCCTTGGCCTCTCAAGTGCTATGATTATAAGTGTGAGTCAATTTGTCTGGCTACCAATTCCAGCATTTAAAACATTTTCTGATGAGAGTATCTTCTTGGCTTTAATATATATTAAATATATATAATGTTTATATATTAAATATATATAGGTATATACATATTATTCTCTGTTCTTGTGCATGTGTATGGACGCCAATGTGGTATGGTTTATGTGATGGTCAGAAGACAACCTATCAGATTCTTGGTTCTCATCTTCTACCCTGTGGGTTCTGGGGATTGAATCAGGTCATCAGGCTTAGTGGCAAGTGCCCACAGAGCCATCTTACTCCTCTTTTTTTCTTATAATATCTATGAAATTTAGTAGGCAGACAATTTATAGAACTACAAGAACTCTTATCATGTGGAGGGAAGCATGACAGCAATATGAAATGTTCACACAACGGTGGCTGTCCCGAGGGGCGTCAGCTCAAGTGGGTACATCTTCCAAGCCTGTAATCCCACGCGAGTGCCCTTACCTTCAGATATTCCAAAGACCCATGGATGGTTTATGGGTAAAGGAAGGAAGTGGTCCCCAAACTGCTTCCACACAACACACTGAGGCTACAACAGGACCCCCCAGCTTTCCCCAGTTCCTAAGAGTACTGGTCTCTGTAGTCTCGTGGAAGGAGGTTGTCAGACTTACAGGGGAGAGAGAACAGTTTAGGGGACAGAAGGCCCTCTCCACATGCAGGACATATTGAGAGTCACTAGAATCAAACTGATAGCAAGATAAATAGCACCGCATGTCTGTCCCAGACACAGGCCTTCCCTTCTTTGTTTCTGTTTTGTGGAAAGAAGGGTTTGGCTCAGAAGGTTCTGATGCCTCTTTACTTTCAACTCACAATAGCTACAGTCCCCAAGATTTAAGAAACCAGAACTAAGATTCAAAGGCCTGGAATGACTTGAATAGAAAAGACTCAGGGCTTCAATTCTCTTCTAGGCTTAAAAATCCTGCAGTTCTTCATGCCTCTCTAATGCAGGTGACAAGTCTATGGCCACACAGACAGGCACGGCACTTGCCTCCTGTTAGGTCCTTTCCATGTGGCACTTGGGCCCTCCTTCTGATTAAAGAAAAATTACATCTTGAATATATACATTCTGCAATGGGAAAACAAATAAACAGAAAAACAAGTAAGGGCATTCGACATGCTTAAAATCCCAAGCACTCAGAAGCAGAGGCAGGAGAATTGCTGTGAATTTGGGGCCAGTTCCAGGCTCAACACAGCCATATAACAAGACTCGGTCTCAAACAAAAACAGATGAAAGGAAGAGAAAGGGAAGGAAAGGGTTAACAGAGGCTTACACGTATCCCTTTGTATCTGGATCAGAACAGGTAAAAGTCATCATTGAGGTCACTCCCCAGAACCTGTCTACCCTTTGGATACATTGTTGCCTTTTAAAATGATCTCTTCTAATATCTGTACTTAAATCTATATTGAAATCTCTTTGTTTTTGAAACAGGGTCTTGTGGCAATCCTCCTGTCTCAGTCTCCAGAGTACTGGGACAGGCATGAGCCTCCATAACCAGTAAAACCTTTTTTTCTTAGTTTACTTTACTTCAACATATAATAAGCCTACTCACTGGATGTTTGATGACGCCAGGGAATTGCCACATTTTTAGTTTCTATAATGGCAGTGTGTAGTGTAACATATATATATATATATATATATATATATATATATATATAAAGAATACTCAATACTTACATTTAGAGATAAGGACTGAACCATGGGATGACTGAGGAGAGGGTGGAGAATGAACTAACAGCGGCCATAGTTGGGAACTCTGGCCCTAGGCAATAGGTATTTGTGGCTTTCCTAGATTATTTTTGTGCATTTCTTAATTCCCATAATAAAAATGGGAGCCATTCTAAAATTCATTACTAGCATACTGTTTTGTAATAAATATCCCTTTGCTCTTCTTGTTAAGAACCATAAACCATAGCCAAGTTTGCACCCATCTAAACTCCAGATGACCACTCATGTATCATGTATGTATCATGTTCTCAGATTACACATTAACTTTGCAAAGTGACCACAGGACAAGCTGTTCTTCTGCCCGAAGTGGACTAAGCACGTAAGTACTCGCTGTAACTTTTGGAGCATCAGTAGCTTCTCTATTAGAACACTGTACAGAGCTTCCCTTTCATCTAAGGAGACAGTGTCCTTAAAGACAGCAGCAGGGACCTGAGGGTGTGGCTCAGTAACAGAGCACCTCTGAGCCTGTGTCTCCAGCATACGTACTTACACACACACACACACACACACACACACACACACACACACACACACACACACCATCACAGAGCGGAAGGAAAAGACCGTGCTTCCGAAAGCTATTCTAACTGAACTTACATTTTCGTTGATTGAAGAGACAGGGTCTCATTATGTGGTCCTGGCTGACCTGGAACTCACTACGTAGCTGAGGTTCTCCTCAAACGCCTTCCTACCTCACCCTCCTGAGATGCCAAGACCAGCCTAAGCATGTATACTTGTGGAAGAGGCCTTTAAATTCTTCTATTTGACTCTCAAAAATAGTCTTCTTGGGGTTGGGGATTTAGCTCAGTGGAAGAGCACTTGCCTAGCAAGCTCAAGGCCCTGGGTTTGGTCCTCAGCTCCGAAGGAAAAAAAAAAGTCTTCTTTATAAAAAAAAAAATACTGAATTATGAAAAGACCATTCCAAGAAAAACAGCCTACAGTGAACAGAGGGTTAAATTGTCATAAGAGAGGTCTTTTAAATAAAAATTTTAAAATGAAGCCAGGTTGGTGGGGGGGCATGCCTTTAATCCCGGCACTCGGGAAGCAGAGGCAGATTCTAGGAGATTCTAGGGTAGTCAGGGCTACCATCCTAACCAAAAAAAAGGAAGGAAAAAACAAAGCCTTCTGAAAACCTGAGTTGTCAAAGTAGGAGGGAGGTGGGTGTCGCTCTATCACATCTGGCTCTCATCTGTAGCAGGCTTCCCTCCCACCCAGGCAGGGCCCCCTGGGAAACACGCTATGGGTGTTGCTGTAAACACATGGTTTTGCCAGGAACAGCCACCATGAATATGCAGCAGTGCCTGAGAAATTCCTACTTAGCATTTAGGCTTTGGAGCTCAACCTTCCTAAAGCTGTGACCTTTTAATACAGCTCCTATGTTGTGGTGACTCCAACCATAAAATTATTTCATTGCTACTTTATAAATTTTGCTACTGTTATGAATTTGATGCAAATGTCTGAAGTGCCAGATGTCTGCTATGTGACTCCCAAAAGGGCCATGACCCACAGACCCTCGAATCACCTACTCAGGGTACTGCGAATTGCAGAGTCATCTCCCAGATACACAAAAGCCAGTTGGGGTTTTGCTTAGTGCTTTTTCTCTGTAGTGCGCTGAGAATGGAGGCTTTGCGCTTCACACAGGCTTAGCACACTCACCGTCAGTCAGCTACACACTCAGCCCAGTTTCTACACTGACTTAGCACACTGAAGATCCCAACATACACAGAGATTAAACAAGCCTTAGTCTTAGAAGGGCAGCAGGAAGCTGGCTGTTCTGCAGAGCCTCACACATCCGATGAACGCCAAAGCTCCTTGAGGGACTTCACTGCCAAAACCAGAGGATTTATTCCCTCATGGCTCTCTGATGATATCTTATCCATGTAACATGTAAGCACCACAGTGTACTATGTGGGCATATCTGATGGTATGAACCATCTAATTATCCGTGTAATATGTGAGCACTGTGGTATACTACTACTTCAGGTATTTATCTATACATAGTCTGTGCTATCTTTTTTTTTTTTTTTCTTTTTCTTTTTTTTCGGAGCTGGGGACCGAACCCAGGTCCTTGCGCTTGCTAGTCAAGCGCTCTACCACTGAGCTAAATCCC
Source organism: Rattus norvegicus (assembly GCF_021556685.1). Classification (NCBI taxonomy): domain Eukaryota; kingdom Metazoa; phylum Chordata; class Mammalia; order Rodentia; family Muridae; genus Rattus; species Rattus norvegicus. The sequence goes on from NC_141547.1 coordinate 84,540,632, forward strand.
CAGCCCCCATAGTCTGTGCTATCTTAACATCAGATTTCACACAAAAACGTTTTCACATAAGAAAGCCGTAAACATGACATTTTCAAGCTCCGAATTCTGCTTTCTGATAGACAGCATCTCAGTTTACTGTTAAAAAAACAACAAAACAAAAGAAACAAAACAAAACCCTTAGAAAGTCAGAAGGTGAGCTGCCTGCCACAGGGCTAGACCAAGACAGACAGTGCTATGGTCCTGTAGGAAGAGTAAACAGGTCACAGGTTCCGGTGTACAGACACTGTGTCCACCTGAGGTACAGTGAGCTTCTTAAACATTTACCTTTGCTTTGCTTTTGGGATCCAACTCAGGCTATCCCACTGTTGTGATGCACGCCCTCCAAGGATGATATGGCTGCTATGATCTTAGTCAGAGCAGCTGTGATTACCCGCAAGAGACCCTCACAAGATCGGGCCTGTTGACATTTCTTCACAGAGGACCTACACGGGATTCCAGCCCGGCTGCACTTGGTTTTGGGGAAACACAGAGGTGCATAAGAGGCAAAAGGTTAACCGTAGAGCTTTGAGAGGGGACAGTGGCTGGAATGGACTGTTTTACGGCACAGTTCTTGGGAACACCATACTCCTGAATATAAGCCCAAGAAGCCCACTCATTCTCCAAGCCAGGCTTGACAAAACTGTTCCTGGTGCCCTATCTGGGGAAACAGGCATTGCTCATGTTTCCCAAGGAAAAGCCAAAGCAACACCATATGCTAGGCAAGCAGTCTACCACTGTGGCTCACACATGTCATTCTGGCATTTGGGAAGATGAGTCATGTGTTTAAGGCTAGCAAGGGGTTAGAGTGAGACCTTAACTCAAAAATAACTTGGTGAAGTGGTGTCCATCTGTAATCTCAACACTTGGAAGACAGAAGATCAGGAGCTCAAGGTCTTCCTTCATCAGCTATAGTGAGCCCAACCTTGTCATACGTGAACCCCTGTCTCAATGCTCCCCACACAAACTATGAACCAAACCATGGCAATCCTCAATACTCCACATCATCACTGAGCTTCAGTCCCCATCTCTGGCCACAACCAGGCTTTATCTTTCCTGTTAGGGACCAAACCCAAACTCTGCACTCCAAAGCACACATTCCACCAGTGGACAGTCCTAGCCATAATTCCACCAGTGGACAGTCCCAGCCTAACAATGCACCAGTGGACAGTCCTAGCCTAACATTCCACCAGTGGACAGTCCTAGCCATAATTCCACCAGTGGACAGTCCCAGACAGCCTAACATTCCACCAGTGGACAGTCCTAGCCATAATTCCACCAGTGGACAGTCCCAGACAGCCTAACATTCCACCAGTGGACAGTCCCAGACAGCCTAACATTCCACCAGTGGACAGTCCCAGCCTAACATTCCACCAGTGGACAGTCCCAGACAGCCTAACATTCCACCAGTGGACAGTCCTAGCCTAACAATGCACCAGTGGACAGTCCCAGACAGCCTAACATTCCACCAGTGGACAGTCCTAGCCTAACAATGCACCAGTGGACAGTCCCAGACAGCCTAACTTTCCACCAGTGGACAGTCCCAGACAGCCTAACATTCCACCAGTGGACAGTCCCAGACAGCCTAACATTCCACCAGTGGACAGTCCTAGCCTAACAATGCACCAGTGGACAGTCCCAGCCTAACATTCCACCAGTGGACAGTCCTAGCCTAACAATGCACCAGTGGACAGTCCCAGCCTAACATTCCACCAGTGGACAGTCCTAGCCATAATTCCACCAGTGGACAGTCCCAGACAGCCTAACATTCCACCAGTGGACAGTCCCAGACAGCCTAACATTCCACCAGTGGACAGTCCCAGACAGCCTAACATTCCACCAGTGGACAGTCCTAGCCTAACAATGCACCAGTGGACAGTCCCAGACAGCCTAACATTCCACCAGTGGACAGTCCCAGACAGCCTAACTTTCCACCAGTGGACAGTCCCAGACAGCCTAACTTTCCACCAGTGGACAGTCCCAGACAGCCTAACATTCCACCAGTGGACAGTCCCAGACAGCCTAACATTCCACCAGTGGACAGTCCCAGACAGCCTAACATTCCACCAGTGGACAGTCCTAGCCTAACATTCCACCAGTGAACAGTCCTAGCCTAACATTCCACCAGTGGACAGTCCCAGACAGCCTAACATTCCACCAGTGGACAGTCCCAGACAGCCTAACTTTGAATCCTCCACAAAGGCACATCACAGAAAAAGCTGTTTTGGTTTATGTGTGTGAAATAAGGGAAGACCATAAATGCAGCTGGGGGGGCCGGGGTAGGGGCAGCGGAATCTGTTACACAATCAAGTACCCCAGTTCCCAGTTTTTGTTTTGTTTTGTTTTTGCCTGTGGATCAGCCTTCTGACTGCCTAGCAATCACCTCTGAGAAGTTCCAGGACGTTCTGTGTCAATCAAATACTTCAAAGTCAAATACTTGCTAATTTAAAGAACCCTGTCAGACCAATGCTTGTCATCCCAGCACGTGGGAGGCTGAGGTAGGAGGACTTCAAACACTGAGTTAGCCTCCGATACATAGGGATGCATTGTCTCAAAAGACAAATTAAAGCTCCATATAAGTAAATGGGCATTTACTGAGAAACCAGGCATGGTGATGCATCCCTACCATCCATGCATTCAGAAATCAGAGGAAGGAGAATTCTAGTTCAAGACCAGCTTAGGCTACACAAGAGATCCTGTCTATGAATGGACAGACAGACAGATAACAAAATGGGTGATAAGGCCATGCCTGTGCCCTTTTAATTTTTAAGAGTCTCGTGTAGTCCACTAAGCAGACAAGGAGGATCTGGAACATCTAGTCTTCCTGCGTCTACTTCAAGAGTGGCGGGATTCCGGGTGCATGCCGCTGCAGCATGTTTCACTTGGTGCTGGGAACAGATCTGAGACTGTGTGTTAGGCCAACACTTTGGCAAGTGAGCCTTTTTTACCCTCTAGGTTTGCTTTAAGCAGAAAACACCTGGTTTGTATCTACTCCTTGCCTTATGATCATATGCACACTCCCATGACTTCGTTTTTCTTTGCAGTCCTGATCAGGACTTCACTCATGTTAGGCAAGTGATCTGGCCCATTGAGTTACATCCCTAGTCCCTAGAAATCCTATTTTGTACTGTCTCAAGCTCTCAATCGGACTAAAAAGAGATTAAATAAACTCATAAAACCCAGCTTTCGGACAAGCTTTATCAGCACTGCCTGTGACCTACTTTTAAAGTCAGATGACCAGAAAGTTCTCCAATAACGGAGTCCTGGAGGGTGTGGTCCTTGGTCCATGGAAGCCAGACTCTGGGCTTTTCAGTTGCCTTTAGCTGATATAGGATGGCCAAATAATACCAGCGTTCCTGAGGAGGGAAGTCAATGCCAGGTGGACAAGCTCTCTCTGGAGCACATCATCAAAGTAAACCCTACAGTAACTGTCACTGGTTTCTGCAATCTGGCACAGGGACAAACAAGTCCTCGTGAAAGAACCTGGCATGCAGCAGACATTTGATAAGCACTTGTTAATTGATCCCAACAAAAAAGTCCATCTCAGGGGCCATGCTTCAGAAATGCTGGTCTGGGGAAGGACTAGAGCTAAAGGAAGGACTCAGCCTAGCACGGATCTAGACCAGGCAGGAGTACTAGAAGAGCTGAAAGGCCCCACCCAGCAGTCCCTCTACCAGGTAGGATTGGCAGTGCTGTCACTCATAGACATCCAGAGCAGTTAACACTGAGGACAGTGTGGCTGAGAGAGTGGCTCTGACTGTTCACGGTTGAAAGGCTCATGCTGTGCTGGAGGAGGACCCCGGTTCATGCCCCAGGCTCACACAGTGTTTCCTGGATCTTTGAGGAGGGCCTGGGGCTTATCAGATGAAGGTGCGGGGAGCTCGATTACATCTGAATCTCAGATAAATACTGAGTAGGAATTGAGGGTGTAGCTCACTGGTGAGCACCTGCCTCGCCTATGCCAGGGCCTGAATTCTACCCTCAAGACTAAGGAACACACACACACACACACACACACACACACACACACACACACACAATTTTTCTCCCTACCCTTAACCCAACTACTGAACAGCTTCTTGGAAGTATTCCCAAACAATGAATGAGGCACACCAAGACTAAAAATTTGTTTTGCATTGACCTGATCTCAAATTCAGTTGGGCATCCTATACTTTATCTGACAATCCTGAGAGGAAGTAGAAAGGCAGAAAATCCTCACTCCATGCAGAATGCTATGCACTGAAACGCTTAAGGGGCTCAGACAAGGACAATGAAAATGCACTACTTTTCCTGCTGGGTCTCATGCAACCCAGGCTATACAATGGAGGCTGGCCTTAAACACCCGATCCTGGTGCTCCTACACCTAGAGTGCTGGGATTGTAGGTATGTGTTACCACACCAAAGTTGTACTTTTTTTCGTTTGTTTGTTTTTGTTGTTTGAGATGGGGTTTCTCTGTGTAACACCCTGGCTGTCCTGGAACTCAATTTGTAAACCAGACTGGCCTCAAATTCATAGTAATCCACCTGCCTCTCCCTCCTGAGTGCTGGGATTATAGGTATATGCCACCATTTCTCTCTGTGTCTGTCTGTCTCTCTCTCTGTCTCTCTCTCTGTCTCGCTCTCTCTCTGTCTCGCTCTCTCTCTGTCTCGCTCTCTCTCTGTCTCTGTCTCTGTCTCTCTCTCTCTCTCTCTCTCTCTAAGACAAAGTCCTGCCTTGGTTTTTCTGAGTGTTAGATATGTGTTGTTATTCCCAGCAAGAATCTAATTTTTGGTCGGATGTGGTGGTGCACACCTTTAATCCGGGTACTCAGGAGGCAGAGGCAGGCAGATCTCTGAGTTTGCGGGCAGACTGTCCTACAGAGCTAATTTCAGAACAGATAAAGCTGATGTTGACCTGAGATCAAGAAGACACAGTGAAGACACAATCAGGGCAGGGGTTCCCCACAGCACTATCTTTACAGGTAGGTAATTCTTTGGTGCAGGGGTCTGTCCTATTCATTCTATGGTGTTTAACAGCACTCGGGTTTCTACCTGCTGGATAGTAACAGCATCCCCATGTAACAATTAAAAAAAAAAAAAAAAGCCTTCAAGCATTGCAAAATTCTCTGTCCGCTGAGATCACTGAGTTAGGAGAACTGGCCAACTGAAGAGAAAGTGTCACATCCACTAACCAGTGGTCACAGTCACATAACAAAAGACTGTTCTCAAGGGAGATATTCTCTGCTTTCCTGGGGCCCTCCAGAATCATAACAGGGAGGAAAAGGCCTCGTCACTTCAGCTAAGACAATTAGGAACTCTTCAGCTGCCAGAGGTATTTAGGAAGAATCTTGGGTGAGCCAAGCCAATGACGTTCTGCATACATCACAGGAGGCAGGACGGGGCACCCGGCCTTTGAAGAGGCTCTTTTTAAGTTAACCTCCCCTCCAACTGAACGTTTTCCAAATCTCTTCCTGCCATTTGGAAGTTGAGTGATTCTCAGCTGAAAAGGCCTGAGCACACGAAGTGCAGATGGCAGCAGTTAGGGCCCTCACCAGATGCTGCAGTCTCTAATTTGATTGAAAGGATATAATTAGACAACAGAAACACTTTAATGAAAGAGCAAAACATGGAGGGAGGGAAGGATTGAAGGCCCTTAACTGATGCCAAAACACCCACCAGTAATAGAGGCTTTGAGTCTGGGGCACATCGAGGGGAAGCCCCTGAAAAAGACAGTTCTCGTCCTGTTTATTTCCCCATAGACAGAGAAATGGGGATTTTATTATTGTAGATTTCCACTGTATTTTATGTGGGAACAAACTGATTAGAACCAGAAGATTCTTCGGAAGAACATCAAAGAAAAATAAATATGACTTCTGTGGTCATTATTAAAAATATTTTTACCAGCCCAGTAATTTTCTTTGAAGATGAATTTTTATAGATTGAACAGCAGCAAGTAATTTACATACTGTGATGGGATTGGTTAGCAATCCCTACTATTCTAGAAGAGAGCTCCTTGGCTGCCATGTTGTTACTCGATTTGGGGATACTAGGAAAGCTACCAACATCAGGATGTATCTACTTTGGGGATTAAAAGAAACCATGCAGGATCCTCAGGCGGGCTGATGGCTACCTCCATTTTGAATCATCCTTAAAAGTTGCCTATGCTGTCTCTCCTCTTCCCTGGCTTTAAAACCGAGTACACTGTTCAGGTTCTAACCAAGGATCTACATATCTGAAAGGAACCCAGCCCTCAGAGTCTGCAGTTGCTAATGTGGTGCGACACTCGGGTTTTGGGATCGGCCACAGCCCCCTGAGCCCACTAGGAACAGGGCCTCGCCCTTGTGGTAAATTGAACAATAAAAGTTTAATGCTCTGGTTATGTGCCAGGGATTAAACTGTGGCAGGAGAAACTGGAAGCTGGCCCTAGCAGGGGAGAAGCCCCCAGGGGGCCCTACTGCAGAAGTAAGAGGGACAGTGGTAACTCTGCCTATAAGATGGCCTAAGGTGTTGTCTGGGAAGGAACTGCCTAGCACCAACTTCATTCCTCCTCAAGTTGGTACAAGGGCAACCTAAGGGGATAATTACCCAGAAAGAGGACAGGATGGAGAAAGAGATTTCTTTGGAGAAAACGGCAAACTTCTGTAGGATGACAGTTTTACAATGGCCTCTCTCCTCTCCCTGTTCTGGCTGACAGTCAACCGAGGCTGAGGGCTCAGGAAAAGAAACTGTATCTTGGAAGGAAGATTGAAGACAAGAAAGAGCAAAACCTTGTTGGACCTCAGTGCCCACTCCACCAAAGGAACACTTTTGGGTTCAAAGCAAAGGTCAAGGTCAAACGGAACACAGAAGTAACCTTAGTCATCTTACCCAAGCAGAGGCCGCACACTGAGCAGGTCAGATGCCAAATGAAGATGGGGGCTGGAGGACCAGTTCTCACCCCAAACCTGTGCAGGGGCACTGAGGGACACTCCTCGGCCCTGCTGGTAAAGTTGTCCTGATATCTGTCCTTATTCAGGACATAAAACCTCAGACAGGGGTTGGGGATTCAGTGGTAGAGCGCTTGCCTAGGAAACGCAAGGCCCTGGGTTCGGTCCCCAGCTCGGGGGGAAAAAAAAAGAACCAAAAAAGAACAAAAAAAAAAAAAACCTCAGACAAAGGCTACAGACCCCCCAACTTCCGGCCTCTGCCAAGCATTTCCCCATGAACTGTCCGGCAGTACAAACACAATCGGCTTGTTGTGTTTCAATGTTTCACTTTGTTTTTGTTTTTCGAAAATGCTTTAATTTAAAAAGAAATAAATCAGTCATGCTAAGCACATCGTTGTTTTGTAAAGACACTTTAACAGGGCAACCTAAGCATGGAAGGAAAAATTAATAGCTTAGTAAAAACTAATAGTGGCAGAAATTCTTTTTCCGGTGGTTGTTTTCCCAGTCCTCAGGGTGGTGCCACCTGCTGCCTGGGCTTTCCTCTGCAAACAGAAGATCTCTCAACAGTTTGTTTCAAGTAACATCTGCAGGGCGAGTGAACAAAAGGTGGGTCAGCTCTGAGGTGGGATTATTTCCTTAAGCAGTGCATTGAACCGAGCTGAATCTCTGCTTATTAGTGAACTAAATTCATGTATACAAGCTTTTCCTGGTCAGCTGTATCTTTTCAGAAATCATGGTGAAATATAAAATTTACCATTTCATCTAGCACTTTCTCCTTGCCGCTCCCTCTGGCCTTTTTACACGGCACTGGCAGGCTGCTGGCCTCAAACTATTCTCTCGTCTCAGCTTTCCAGATAGCTGGAGTGCAACTGTATTATCCCGGTGCCTGACTCCCATAGGTATCTAAAAGTTAATTCACACTAAAACGGTCAAAAGGTCCGTTCATTCAGTAAAATGAACCTACTGTGTTGCTTTTTCCAGATCAGTAACCACTTAAAGAAAAGTCAGTCCACATGACCTAGAGCAAAGTTAGCATAAGTGCAGCCTGTGAGCCAATCACAACCCACAAACCGAATTCAGACTGGGTTTTTAATTATAAAAAATTAAAGAGGACAAGATACTGTAACATGTAAAAATGATGTAAAGATTTACATTTCAATGTCCAAAGCATTTAAAAAAAAAAAAACCACAACAATGAAGCCGGGTATGGTGATACACTCCAGTCCGTGGGAGGCAGAGGCACACAGATCTCTGTGAGTTTGAGGCCAGCCTGGTGGTCTATAACAATAGTTGGAGATACAATGAGACTCTATCGTGGAAAAAAAAACAAAAACAAAAACACAAACACAAACCATAAACCAAACCAGCAATGCCTATTCATTCTGACTCCTTTTGCCTACTCAGTCGGAGGTGAGAAAGTGCATCTGTCCCAGTCTATGAGCCACAAAGCCTAAATAAAACATTTACTGTTTTGCCTTGGTCTAGAGCAGTGGTTCTCATTCTCAACTTGTGGGTCTCAATCCCTTTGGGGGTCAAATAACCCTTTCACGGGGGTCACCTAAGGCCATCATAAAATGCAGATATTTACCTTATGATTCATAACAGTAGCAAAATTACAGCTGTGAAGTAGCAATGAAATCATTTTATGGGGGTTGTCAGCACAACATGAGGAGCTGTCTTGAAGGGTCAGAGAATTAGCAAGGTTGAGAAGCACTGGTGTACAGCCTCAGGTAGAGTTCCAGGCTCGAAAATTCTAAACTAGGGGCCATTGAGATGACTCTGAAGTTAGAGGTGTTTGTATTAAGCTTGATGATCTTACTTTAATTCCTGGGACCAACAGGGTAGATAGAGAGAATTGACTACCCAAAATACTCTATTCTCCACATTCACTCCTTTTAGCTCCCATGGCCATACATCCCCAATAAATAAATTCTTTAAAATTTTGGATTCTAGGGGCTGGAGGTTAGAGCACTGACTGCTCTTCCAGAGGTCCTGAGTTCAAATCCCAGCAACCACATGGTGGCTCACAACCATCTGTAATGGGATCTGATGCCCTCTTCTGGTGTGTCTGAAAACAGCTGCAGTGTATTCATATATAATAAATAAATAAATCTTTTTAAAAAATTGGATTCTAAACTAAAGATGGTATACTGCCTACCACCGACAATTCCCAATATGGATATTAGGAAGCTGTAAGTTTGATCAAAGCTGATCACTTTGCTTTTGGTCCACCTATGCTAAACTCTGAGCATACTGATAGCTGTACCAAGAGTGCCAACTTGTATTGGTTAGTAGTGAGCCCAAAAGCAATGCTTTCTTGCTTTGAGAATTATAAAAGCAAAGCCGGGTCATGATGGTGCACTCTTTTAATCCCAGCACTCAGGAGGCAGAGGCAGGCAGATCTCTGTGAGTTCGAGGCCAGCCTGGTCTAAGAAGAAGGAGGAGAGACTTCCTGTACCTTACACACTTAAATTATTCATCTATGGGGCTAAGAGAATGTACCATAGAGCATGAAGACCTTGCAGGTAACCACGCTCGGGTCTTGTAACAACACATATTACTAACAGGACAAATTCCAGATGAGAAGTCAAGGAAGGATGGTGAGAGGCAAGAAAAGGTTACCACTGCCTCGGCCTTCTTTCTTATCACTTGTGAAAGAAAAGCAAGCATGACAGAAGGACGGAGAGACTGGAGATCATTTGGGGGTGACTACACACTATAATTAGAATAACATCGAAGGGGAATGAGCTAACTGTTTTTATAAAGTCAGCATTCAAAAATGCAAACCACCGGTAATTTAAATATTACAAAGTTGTGCGGAATATAAGTATTGGAATAATTTTTTCCATCCACAGAATTTTAGAGAAAATTACAGTATCACAAAATATGAAATGGTAAGTTTGGCATCTTCTCAGTGTACAGCATTTTCTTTCTTTCTTTTTTTTTAATTGGAAAGGATTTAACAAACTAGTGGCTAGGTTCTTGACAGGATATGATGCTGAAAACCATGTGGTTTGTTTCTGAACTGCTTCTGGAAGCAGAGGGAAACATCACCAAGGCACTGAGGTAACAGAATGCTGAGAAACCAGGCTGATGAGAGTTTGAGTTACTTAGTGGACTGTTTCACAATAGCCATGAATTTGTCCTTACCCAAGACTCCTAAATAAAAGCATACCAACCTTACCCAAGAGCTGCTGCATCTGACTTAGCAAAGCAAAGGTGCCCAACAGAAGCCACCTCCCTGCAAGCGTGGGCAGAATAGGCTCACAATGCTTTCCAGAGCCATACTGTGCCCTTTCCAGGAAGGAAAACCAGTCTATTCCCACCCATACCTCTCTCTCCATAGAGTACATGAAATCCTGAACACGCAGATGACAAAGTGGAAGGGGTTACTAGGTTACAGTTATGTTGACACGTTCTGGCGCTAGGAACGTCCCTCCCTCCCTTTTCACATACTACAAACAGTAGAAGTGAGCAAATTATAGAAGTCCCATAGAAGACAGCAATCACCTAGAAACCACTTCTACTGAGTCTCAGGTTTGGAGTGCTGGGAATCCCTCATTCTGCTGTCCCAAAGCCCAGCTTTGCCTTTTGCCGGGATTCATCCTATAAGAAATTCAGTATTTACAGGGTAAACCAGGTGTCTAGTCTTTAGTGAACTGGAAAACGCTATAAAAAGTATTACTAAAATGTTTACTGGCTGTACATGGTGGAACACTAAGCAAATTGCCCACAATGTATCATTTAATGCTCACCAACACTGCGCATGGGAGTGAGTTATCCCCTTTTTCAGATCAAGTAACGGAGGTTCAGGCAGCTCAAAGTTTGCCTCAAAATCACACAGAAAGTAAATCTCAGCCTTTCCCCTAAATCCAAGCTGGCAAGAAAACAAAGCAACTCTTGAGTTTTCTCTCACCAGCAAAACCCTGTCTTCGGAACATCACAATCTGCAACTTAGGGTGGAGACCCCACTGGCAGGTTCACCAATGCCCCAGGCTCAGCACTCAACAACCTGCAAAGAAACCGAACTGGGCCAGACAACACCCTCATGCCCGTGCTTCCATTGGGAAAGGATTCTGCAGCAAGGAAGGGCGTGTGGGAACTAAGCTTCCATCCCAGCTTCCATCCTGGCCGAGGGCAACATCTCGGGCGAACCGCTCTGTGGACTCGGCCTGGGAAGCAGGACGCCCGGACTCAGAGTAGTCTACACTCTGTACGGGCGACCTTAGCCGTCACGCACTCCATCTCTCTCCTAAGTAGTGAGTAGAGTCCGGGAAAGTTCGAAGCCGGCACGCGGGGCAGATTCCTGGTAAAGCGGGACAGGCAGGTCCACGCCGCGTGCCGGGACAGAAGCCCGAGCATCGGGTTCTCCGTGGTCCACGCGCGAGAGAGGGCGAGCGGGACTTAGGGTGGGGGGCCGGGGTCTCACTCACCGGGGCTGGGGCGGGGACCGGGTGCGGGCCGGGCCGCCAGAGTGAGCGCAGCGGCGGAGAGCAGCGCGAGGCGGGCGGCGGGCGGCGCCATGGGCCGTCAGTGCGGGACCCCCGGGCGCGGCCCGGGGCAGAGGGGGCAGCACCGGGAGCCGGGGGCGGCCATGGGAGCAGAACGGAGCTCAGCGTCGCCCCGCCCCCGCCGCCGGGCCCGCCCCGCCCCGCCCTCCTCAGTGACGCCCCGCCCTCCTCAGCACCGCCCCGCCTTCCTCAGCACCGCCCCTATTGCCAGCAGCCTGCAAGGCTCCACAGCCGGGCCGACTGCGCGTGCGCGTTCCACCCGCGGCCTGCCACTCACGCGCCGGAGCCGGCCCGGCCCCGCCTGGCCCCGCCCTCACGGGCCGCGAGGTGGGGCCACCCGAGGTGTGGAGTCCGCAGGTGAGGGCGGGACGAGCCCTGCCTCTTGAGTCCCCACGCTGAGGGTTGTCTGCGCTGACACGGGCTGGGCGCCCAGTGACCTCTGTTTCACCCTCACCTAGGTCGTGACCCACGCGCGGGCTCCACCACTGCGGTAGTAACGAGAGCAAACCTCCTCTTTCTAGGCTAGCGGTAGCGGTTAGCCAAAGCGTGTTTTGGAGTCCGCCTGACCCAGTTCGTACCCCACTTGGTGACTCGTGAGATCTATATAAATTTGTATAGGTTTAAAGAAAACGGGGCTCCCTTCTGCCAAGCGATAGGTCGACACCATCTATCTGCTCCACAAAGCGGTGGTACAAAGTGAGATAACGCATGGAAACCACGCACGCACCGTGGGGGCTCAGTAAATAAGGGATTCTTTCTCCTAGTGGAGTCCTGTAGCTACCAAAGGGACAGCATACTGAGCCTTGTACAGAGTCCTATCATATCCGTGTCAACTAGGGCAATTTATTCTTTTAAAAAATATTTACAGCAGGGCAGTGGTGGTGCACGCCTTTAATCCCAGTACTCAGGAGGCAGAGGCAAATGGGTCTCGGTGTTGGTCTGGTCTATAAAAGGAGTTCTAGGACAGCTAGGGCCGTGAAACAGAAACAAAGAAGAAATATGTATGTGTATCCCTATATACACATATACATTTATATATACATATATGTTTATTTTTTTAAACTTTTTGTGTGTATGCATGTAGGTGCATGTGTAAAGTCAGGAGTCAGTTCTTGCACTGTTGGTTCTGGGAATCGAACTCAGGTCCTCGGGTTTGCTGTCTTTACTTGCTGAGATGTCACACCAGTTTTAAATTATTATTATCATTATTTTGAGTCAGGTTCTTACTGGTTTGGAACTATGTAGATCAAGCTGTTCTCGCACTCATAGAGGTATTCCTGCTTACGCCTCCCCACGTGTCCCCACTCCCAGTTAAATTATTTGTAATTAGTATAAAATGGGTGATACACTATATATATGTAACTATTATATATACACATATATACAAATACAATATATATTTTGCTTAAATACATAATTTTACATATGTATATACACAAAGGAACAGAATATATATAATATATTATATATATAATATATATTCAGTGTATTTTGCTCAACCATCAGCAAAATAGGAACCATAAGATTCAACGACACGGAGGTAACTAAGTGCCCAACTCGAAGGGGCAAACGCTGTGTCTCTTCATTAAGGGAGACTTGGGGCTCCGGTGGCTTAAATTCTCGAGGCAGCGCCCCCCTCTCCCCAGCATCTCGAGCCTCCTTACTCCTCCTCACACCCCCAGGCAGCGGGGATTTTCCTATTTGCTCTCGCCTAAAACGGCACGGTGACGCCCCGGCAGGACAGGTCCGGGCTGTGCGCCGGGAGCTTTCAAATCCTTGGTCCGGGGCTGGCAAGTGCAGGCCTGCACCAGGCTTGGCGGCGGCGGGAACATCTGCCCTCCTGTTCCTACTCGCTGTGCCCCGAGCAGGACTGGGCGGTCCTGGCCCCGCGGGATACCCTGGCCTTCCTGGGGTACACCCACCCCTGCACCCCTCGCCCTCTCACTAGGCCGGTGTTCTCCGCGGCCTTCCCACTCTCAGGAGGCAGCTCCCAGAGCTGGGCCCCAAGGGCGTAGCTACCTCCCACGAGGCGCCTGCCTTTCTGTCCCTCTCCACCCACACGACCCAGAGCTGTGGCAAGAAGAATCTTGTTCAATCGTTTGCTTCCCCTGTCGTTCCTGAATTTAAGAACCCTAGGTGTTCTTGAGTGGACGCCCCCACCACCCAGTGGACACACCCTCCACTTGCGAGTGAGAACCCAGCCTCCGTGTCCCACGCGTGGGACTGTTGCATACATATGTTTTCTTTTCTTTTTTCTTCCTTTTTAACCAAGGGCCTAACATGACCCAGGAACATTGGACGTTAACCGAGCAGAGAGCTCCGGCCCACAGTTGCAACAAAGAAATAACAATAAGATTCTGGCTAAGTCTGTGGTAACAATAAAGGGGCTGCCCCAGGTGCTTATAGTATCAGGGGACGCCGCTGAAGGCAGCGAGCGCTCCACAAAGCTGCGTCACTGAGGTTGTTATTAAAGGCCATAGGACTTTTTGGTGATGCACCTGCTTTCGAGTCACCCCAGCTCCTGTAGTGAAATGGGATACATTCATTGGTTACAAAGCTGGGCTCAGGAGGACTCTTCTTAGTCTGCTGTTGGAGCTAAATTTAGGGTGAATGGGTGTTTGTTCATGCCTTCTCAGGCAAAGCAACCCAACACCAGCCCGTTGGAGCCTCCAGCAAGACCTGCGACCTCAACACCCTACACTCTTGGCTTTCCCCCTCAAGAGCAGCATTACCTTCGAAGAGAATCAAAACCAACAGGTAACATGGGTGCAGACACTAGGTAGGGCGTGCCTTCCCCCTACTCCACGAATAGTCAGACATGGGATGGGGATATAGCTCAGTAGAGTGTTTACTTAACATGCAGAAAGACCTGAGCTCTGCTCCCAAAACCAAATAAATAAGGTGGGTGCACACATGTGCCTGTCATCTAAGCATTTGGGAGGTAGAGGCAGGAGAATCCAGAGAGTTCAAGGTCACCCTCAACTACAAGTACAAAGCCAGCCCAAACTACATGACACTGTCTCAAAACAAAGACAGAGGAGGAACACGGGAAGTGCTGAGGACGTAGCCATCAACAGGATAGTCCAGATGTGCATGTGCGTGCGTGCGTGCGTGCGTGCGTGCGTGCGTGCGTGCGTGCGTGCGTGTGTGTGTGTGTATTTCAGACACCCAGAATACTACAGGGACACCAATAAAAAGATGCTCTGTGCATGTGTGGCCAGGGCTTTAGTGAGTCGCATCTCCAACCCAATCACTAAACAGTTGTTGAAGGCAGGCGGCTCACTTCTGTCCCAGGTGGGGTTGGGAATGTGGTACACGAGGAGAGAGACTTGCCTAGGGTGAGTGAGTCCTTGGGTTCCATCCAAAACACTGCGACAATCGGTCAGGACACTGGAGAGAAGTAGAACACAATTCCCTGAAATTTAACTTAACGTATGGCTTAATAGACTTTTTGTTTTGTTTTTGTTTTGTTTTCAAGACAGCATTTCTCTGTGTTTTCCTGGGGGTTCTGGAACTCGCTCTGGCCTCGAACCCCAAGATTTGTTCACTTCCTTGTCCCGAGTGTTGGGATAAAAGGTGTGCACCACCACACCTGACTACTAGATTCTTTCTATATCTCCTTTGGGTGTCAGAGGAGCCAATAGGAAGGGGGCACACAGGAGATCCAAAACAAGATGATTTTGGCCAACTCAGGGTGTCCAGGCTTCCTGTCAATAGCAGAGACGACTGCCCTCCTCCTCCCTTATTCAGAAAGCCGCCCCTGCAGAACTGGCCTTAGCCTCTACCTTACAGCAGACTCTCCAGTCTTGGTGCAGTCAGAACAAGTTCTATAGTTTGTACGGCTGCATAGGAAATGAAAATACAGGGTCCTAGCTGGGTATGGTGGCATATACCCTTAGTCCCAGCACTCAGGAGGCAGGTGGATATCTGTGAGTCTGAGGCCAGCTTGGTCTACAGAGGGAGTTACGGGACAGCCAGGGCTACACAGAGAAACTGTCTCTAAAAAACATACCCCTGCCCCCCCCACACACACACAAAGAAAATAGAGGGTCCTGTGCTCAGACTTATTAAGAATTTCAAGCCTGGTCTTACAGCTCACACCAGCAGTGGGGAGGCTGAGTTCTGAGTTAGAGAGATCCTTGCACGTTCAAGGGCAAAGACTGAGAGCCTGCCTGGAAGAAAACAGAAGAATTTGCAGATGTTGACAGCAGAGCTAAAGCTGGCGTGGCATGTCTAAGCACTCTGATCTTTACCACATAGGTGGCACACTCATGAAAGTGACCCTGTGTATGAATCCGCCCGTGAGCTCCTGCCCATTGGACTGCCTTGAGAAAGAAGCACCCCTCTGTGGCCTTCCCTACCCCCACCTTCCCTCTGAAGCTAAAAGCCCAGCACAGGTGATGGAAACATCGTCCTAGAGGCTAAAAATACAGCTGAGAGTGTCTAGGTCACAGTGCTTAGGGCTCAAGGTCTTTTGCTCAGTTATGTGGTGCTGGGCTCCAGCCCCAGATGCTCATTTCGATACTTTGCATGCCTGGGGAGTTTCAGAGACTTATTTCATGGAAAGAACGAGATTCATGGCAGCACCTTGCCTTCCATATCTTCCCGATGTCTGAGTCCACGCGCCTGATAACACTTGCAGGCAGGTTCTTTTCCTCCTCCTGGGGAACCTGCCCAAGTGGGGGAGTTTGGTCAGCCTAGCGTTTAAAATGCTGACTGGAATGAAGTCGGCTCTGAAGGATCTCACACGGCAGACAAACACAGAGGTGTCTGATCCCAAACATCTAGAGTTTTTACTTGCAAGGCAAGGTGGTGCACACCTTTGGCCCCAGCACTCTGTTGGTAGAGGTTCTCTGTGAGTTTGAAGCCCGCCCGGCCTAACATAGGGATCTCCATTGCTGTCAAGGGCTATGTAAGGAGACACCACCTTAAAGAATTCCTAGGGATTGGGGTTGGGGATTTAGCTCAGTGGTAGAGCGCTTGCCTAGGAAGCGCAAGGCCCTGGGTTCGGTCCCCAGCTCCGAAAAGAAAAAAGAAAAAAGAAAAAAGAAAAAAAAAAAAAAGAATTCCTAGGGATTCTGCACTATTTCTGATCATATTTCACAGAGCCTCCCCCTCAAGCCTTCTTTAGGAGGTCCCCTGAGAACCAAGGTGATGATGGTTCAGCAGAGAAAGGCTTGCGATTTGAGTTTGATCACTGGGACTCACATGGCAGAGAGAGAGAGAGAGAGAGAGAGAGAGAGAGAGAGAGAGAGAGAGAACTGACTGTTGCATATTGTCCTCTGACCTCCACATTCAAGCCTTCACACCCATGGGCACACATACCGAGGGACATACTAGATGAACAATGTAAGTTTAAATACACACACACACACACACACAGAGAGAGAGAGAGAGAGAGAGAGAGAGAGAGAGAGAGAGAGAGATATGAAAGAGAGATAGAGAGATACAGGTCAATCAGTGGACTGCTTGTCTTGCAGCTGAAGTTGTGGGTTCCATACTCAGCACTGAATAAACTGGGTGTGGTACCCATATATGTAATTCCAGTTCTTGGGAGGTAGAACAAGTATCTGTAAGGCCAGCCTGGGATACAAAGCCCTGTCTCACCCAGATGTCTGTCTGTCTGTCCACCCATCTCTGGATCAAGCACAAGCCTTTTACCACTGAGCTACATGTACCCATTCTCGACATTTCAAACGAACACCAGATCTCTCTCATCTTTTCTCTTGACTTGGGCTTGGCTCATCAGTGAGTTGTTTACTGATCCTAGCTCAGGGATAGGATCTCAGAGACAGGAAATGTAAGAGTCAGAAATTCACTATTGGGACTGTAAGGGAAAAGACTGAATCTGGTCTTGGGTACGAAGATCTGATCTGGGTACATCTGGGTGAAAGTGAGCAAATGGAGTCACTGAGGTTAAAGCCAGGAGGCAGGTGGCGTCGGGCAGACAGAACATCAGTCACCGTCTCAGGTCCAAGGCCTGTGATGGGTGAGTGTTCAGTGCATGGGGTCAGTGCACTGCGTCACAGCTCAGGACTCTCCACGCCCTCTCTGCAGAGGTTCTCTGTCCTTTTGCATGGTGAACCTCTGCTGTGTCCCCATATGGGCGTGGGAGTTTGCTGTTTGTACGCCAGATAAAAACAACCGAGGAAACGGGGGAATGCCACTGTGGCCTGAAGGGTGGCACCATAAAGGGAGAGGACAAGGACTCATAAAAGCAGGTGCACTATCTTCTGCTTAGCTGATCTTCCAGAAAGAAAATGAGAGCTGAGAAAAACTACAGAGAAGAAAGAAAGATTACAGGAGCTAAAAATACTTGGAAGAAAGCTTGGCTGGGCATCAGAGAAGGACAGATGTGTTTCCAAGTAGAAGCATGAGTATTCGGATGTCAAGGAGCTCAGCTCCAAACGTGGGAAGCAAGGGCTATTCAGACTGAACTCAGCAGAATACCATTAAAAGAAAAAAAAAAAGCTTCACAGAACAAGACACGCAAGGACAAGGCAACATGGACATCCTCTTCCCTCAACCCCAGACTCTCCCACCACTCACTAACTACCCTAACTCTGTTTAGATTCCGTCCAACAAAGCCAGGTTTTTCCAGGGTGGTATTACCATGAAATTGATCTCACTGTCCAGGCCAAATGATCAAAACCCTCACGAGGGTGCAGGAACAAGTACCATTTGAAGCCTGACTTCATGGTTCTCAGCCACCTCTGAGGCAAGGATCTCTGAAGAGCCCAACTACTTTCCTCACTGTATCTGGAGGAGCCCCGTTCCCATCTGACAAAACAAAGCATTTTGAGGAAATGCAGCCTTTCAGAAAGTTCTACGACTGAGTGTTCAGTGAAAGTGAATCAACAGAGAGGTTATGGGGCTGGGGGTGGAGCTCAGCGGTGGAGCACTTACCAATCATGGGGGAGGTCAGAGAGCAGGGAGGGAGGTGTAAGGAGGGAGGGATAGAGAGGAGCGAGGGAGGGAGAAAGAGGGAAAAAGAAGAGAATAGGATGCTCTGATAGCCAACCTGCATCAAATATTTTTTACCTTTAAGGGTTCCATTGTTTTGCTTTATAAACCGAATTGATTGATATGAGAACCCGGGTTGAGGAGCATGTCAAATGTTACATCATGCCACTCCAGACTGTGGGCATCAGGGACTAGGGAGCAGGGTTGATAAACAAGCCACATTAACTAATGTGACATTAACTAAAGCATTATCTACCTTCTTTTTTTTTTAAAGTTTATTTATTCATTTATTATATATGAGTACACTGTAGCTGTCTTCAGATACACCAGAAGAGGGCATCGGATCTCTTTACAGATGGTTGTGAGCCACCATGTGGTTGCTGGGACTTGAACTCAGGACCTCTGGGAGAGCAGTTGGGTGCTCTTAACCGCTGAGCCATCTCTCCAGCCCCTTTTGTTCTTCTTTTTTTTCTTTTCGGAACTGGGGACCAAACCCCGGGCCTTGAGGCAAGCACTCCACCACTGAGCTAAATCCCTAACCCCTCTACTTTCTTTTTTACTGTGTGTATATGTATGTGTGTTAGCATGTGTACGGAGGTCAGAGGAATACTTGCAGACGTTGGTTCTCTCTTTCCGCTATGTTCTTACGTTCTGGAGGTCAAGCTCAGGTCACCAAGTGGCAAGCACAGTTACCTCCTGAGACATCTCAATAGCCTTTGTGTGTGTGTGTGTGTGTGCGTATGTGCACTTTCGGGGCGGAGGCAGGCAGATCTCTTATGAGTCTGAGGCCAGCCTGGTTACAGAGTGAGTTCCAGAACAGGTAAGGTTACATGGCAAGACCTTGTCTCATTTAAAAAAAAAGGGGGGGGCGGATTTGAATATTTAAGCCACATATGTGTGGTGCTCATGGAGGCCAGAGGAAAGGATTAGAGCCCACAGAGTTACAAGTGTTTGTGAGTTGCTTGGAACTGAATTCAGGTCCTCTGGAAGAGCAGGAAGTGCTCTTAAACTGCTGAGCCATCTCTGAACCCTCTTGCTAGCTACTCAATTCAATCTGGATCACCTGAAGACAAAGTGCCACCCTTCTTGCTTGGGATTCCTAGTGCAAGAATATTACACACTTGGCACCAATTCCGTGGGCAGTGGTCCCCAGAACTCCCTCTGCACCAGTCCACTTCATTCTCATGGTAATCACTTTGCAGGTGCTGTTGGCTGTCCCTGTCTCAGGGAGGAGAACATTCTAATTCAGAGAATGCTGAGGGATGATCTGGGATACCAACTTAGGGAGAACAACCCCTGAGCCTAGAGGAAGTCTTGTGACAAGACAAGACCAGACCTGGGCCCAGGGATGGTAGGTAGACGGACCAACTGCGGAAGAGGCAGAGTCACTGTGACAACTGTGAATGGCCCAGAGCAACCTATGTGGACTTTGACTGGATCCACTAGTCATAGGGACTGGGACTTTACTCTTGAGCCACTTGTGCCTCAGTTTCTTTATTTGTAAACTAAGGGTGGTAATAGCACCGGTACCCATGTGACTGAGGGCGGCATTTCATGATAGGAGCTTAAATAGCATCTGGCCCTCAGTAACTCCTCAATAAATACGAGTTTTATTGGTGCAGGAGAAATAGCACAGGCGCAGCTAACTAAGGTTTGGGTTAAGAAGAATGGGTGGTGTACCTTTAGGGTGTGGTCAACTGAAGAGAGCTATGTGGGAAGGAACTAAGCCAATTCTGAAGAGTGCAGGGCTGGAGCCCCGCCCCCACACTGGTCTAGTGAGCCAGAGCTTGGGTCCCAGCACCCACATGGTGTCTCACAGCTGCCTGTAAGTAGCTCTGGTTCCGAGAGATCTGCCGCCTTCCTCTTGCCTTCCTAGCATGCATATACACACAAATAATTTAAAATAAATACAGTTGATATATGAACAGTGGGGCTGGGGATAGAGGTTAGTGACAGAGTGCTTCTCTAGCATGCTCGAGACCTAAGGTTCAATTGCCTGGCATGAAGGGGAGCAGGGGAGATGTTTCCAAGAGACATCCATGTTAATGGCTGTGTGCTAGAAGGTTCGGTGTTCTCCAGAAACTAAGTCATGTCTCTCCTTCACTGAATGACAAAGCTAACTGAGTAAATATGGCGGGCAAATGTCTGGAAGAAAGCTGATGAGAAAATCAAACCGGAGATGGGAAGACGCTGGGCGTGGTGGTACATGCCTGCAAGCAATCCCACTACTCAGGGGCCTGAGGCAGGAGGATCCAGAGTTCCAGAACACAGTCTAAGTGGCGTTATATAAGGGAGACTGTGGGGCTGGGGAGGGAAGCTGGGGAAGGAAAGGAAAACAGAATGACTCTCGCTATGGCTTCCTGGTCTCCACCAAGCAGAGTCAAAGGCAGTGACTGTCCGGTGACCTACAAACACGGTGCCATCTCTCCAGGATTCACTGTTTTAGAAGGATGTTTTCTTGTCTGGTTTTAGGTATTTGCAAAACCTTCCCAAAGACAAACCTTTTCCAATGTCCTGCTATAAAACTGACCCACCTCTTGGGAGGTGAGGCCAGAGTTTGCCGCTGAATAGGTGTCATTGTCTGTGGGCCCACATGCCATGGGCCTGGGGGTGGTTCTACCACAGGGCAGCCTGTGTTGTGGTCTGCCTGCCAGCTTTGATTCACTCCAGGGACAACAGTTGAAATTTCAAACAGGCAACACATGGTGATTCCAGGAGTCGCTGCCAGACACATACTTTGGTTTTTCCATCGCTTCACCCTCCTCCCACTCGGGAAGGAGCCTCCTCTGGCATTCTGTATGTGAAAAAATCAAAACCCCCAACAGGACCTGCACCTGATAAGGAGCAAGGCCTTGCCCAAGAGTTCCCAGGAAGAGGCGGGCTTTGTTCTCATTTCCAGACCTTTATAGTGCTAACAGCTCTAATTACTGCGTTTGCCACGGGATGTAAAATAAAACCGCATTCCAGAAACCAGGTCATCTCCTTGGGCAAGAGACACAGGGAGAGGTGCTCAGGGCTGCAGGGATGTGTTCTTTCATTTCTGGTCCCTTAACCCTGGCAGCTATCTGGATAAATTAACAGTACCCTCTTTATGTGCACAGAAGAAGGGCACTTCTGCACACAGAAGGATGATCTTGACATCTGTATCCACATAATCTGGTCTGCACGTCTGGTGGTATTTTATGCAAAGTGTGCTTCGTAAGAACACTAGGGTCCTGTCCCCAAGCCTTTTAGGGAAAATGAAGCCTCCAGACATTTTGGAGCTTCTTCTAAAAAACCATTCGACCATAAAATCTGATGATGTAAGACCTGCCCACACCCACTTCGCAAACCAAAGTGACATCAGAAATCCTGGAGTGAATAGCTCGGAACTGCCTGCACTGCTACCCAGAATCTAAGCAGAGAGCGATTTGCTCCAGATGAGAAAGGCAGGTGACGAGACTAGAAACAGGAAACCACACAACACACAGACATGGGGGGAGGGGAGAAAAAGAAAAATACACATATCTCCCCCCTACTAAGGTAGCTAAAGTAAAAATTAAGACAACCAAAGTACGGTAATTTTATTTTAAAATATTTATTAGGTATATGTGTATGTGAGCCTGATATGTGTTGATTATTAAGGCCACTTAAGAGGCAAGAAAAGCTTTCAATGCCACACGGACTCCCTTTGTAACCTCTGTAAACTCTCAAGGCAGGAAAGTGACCAGGCACCAGCCCGAAGAACTCTCATAACTGTTTCCAGCTTCTGTAACTGTCACAAAGGTCATCCCTAGCCCCTCAGCAGGACCCTTCCCAGATTATGCTAATTTTAGGTGAGAAGTCTGAACAAAAGCCACCGATCTCTGAACTTCCCACAAAACCCACCAAGCCCTTAAGTGTGAAAAAACACACCAAGCCCTGAGCTCCCTTAAGCTCAGGACTTGAAATCCCACCAATCGTCACCCTGGAAATCTCCACCCTCCCAAGAACCCCTGTAGAAGCACTGTCTTTTGTCGCTTTGTCCAATTGTCTGCGCCCTCTCTGGAGTAGAGGCAGCCTCTCCTGGATTCGTTCCTCCACACCCTGGACCTTCCAAAAAAAATCTCTTTCATGAGATTTGCTGGCTGGTATGACTCTCACCAGAAGACAAGAAGTTATCAAGAGAAGGGAAGAAGTGGAGTGGGGTTGAGACTCCAGAGCGCCTCAGCTCAGCTGGGGATCCCCTCCCTCATGTGGGAGCTACACTGCCTGTGCTGAGGAAGCTTCCTCTCGGAGCTGTGTGGTTTCTGGGCTCCTGTCTCAGGAGGCCCTTGCATTGGGACATCTCAGAGCTTTGTGGTTGCTGGACTTCTGAGTCCCAGGACTCCTTCCCATGCAAGCAGAAAGGTCAACAATATGTGCACCACCTATGTGCAGGAGCCCAAGGAGGTCAGAAAGAGGTGTTGGATCCTCTGGAATAGTAGCCAGCTCTCGACTGCTGAGTTCTCTATTCCCGATTTCATTTTTATATAGGTGATATTTCTTAAAAAGCCAGGTCTTCTACTGTGATTGAATCTATCCAAATGGTTCCCAGTCCCAGGAAGAATATTGTTCCTTATGGACTTCAGAGTATATTTCCCCACTGAGTGGCTTTTCCTGGCCCTTGCTATCAGGTTAGAAGGTATATTCACAGTCCAGCAGAACTTACCTGCTGGCATTTGTGTTTGAATGGCATTGTGTGTAGGAGTTGTGACTGTGGCTTATACAGAAGTCTTGCAAGATGGTCCCATTTCTTTCCTGCCTGCTGTGGACTCATCTTTCCAGCAGGCAAACTGCCTTATGTTCCTACTGAGCTTTTTCTGACTCCAGCTTCCTGCCCCAGTATGCTGTTCAGAACCAAAACATCATGACCTTTAAAAATTCACATCTTTCTCTTACTTGGTATTAAAAAATGTCTAGATGAGCAGGAGACACAAATCCCAGCAAGATTTCTAAAGTCTGGGACAAAGGAATAACACATAAAATGATGTCAAAGCTTAGTCTCTTAACATAACTCTAGTTTTTCCATGGGAACTACTTTTTAACAAGGACAAAAAATCATTTCCCCTTTTATTTCTAACAACCAATCAATGTAAGACAAGATCCTAGCATCCCTACCTATGGGCTCCAATAATCTATCTCAATCAACACCAGGCTACAGGACTGCTATGTGGTCCCACCAACATCTGTGCAGTCAGAACGGGTGCAGAGCAGACCAGCACCCAGCACCAGGTACGACCTTACCACTGCGAAGTGGTAAAGAGCCAGCTAATTGTCATTCTCTCTGTTCAAGGCCGTGCTCAGAGGTAAGTGCTATTGGTGTGCTTTCCAAGCTCAGAGAAGCAAAATCCTTGAAGGAAATCCAGTGACAGCACAATGTTGAAAGGCACCAAGAGCCAAAAGAAAGATCAAGAGCAAGTGGTCACTTGGCCAGCTGCTGGGCACTCCAGAGCACAGGTTTGCAGGTGGCATCAGAGAGGTAACCAATGGCCCGCAGTGGTGAGATGGATGGGAAGAAGGACAAGCCAAAGGCAGGGATTTCACTACTAGGTGACGAAAATCCTTAAATTGAAGACAGGATTAGGGTAGGTAAGTCTCTGTGATAGAGGGATGGTACACCAGATCTAGTGATGAGATTTAGGGTCCATCCGACGTTTAGTTCTGTAGGACGCTTTCATATACACAGACAAAAGGGAGTTGACCATGATGGAAAATAAAGAGGAAAGAGGTGGGCAGTGTATGCTTATGTATGCCCAGCTGAGGTACCTGTAGCCTGTGAACTTGCACTCATAAAACTGAGTCCAGTTCAGTCACCTTATGGTGGCCAGCACAACTCAGAGTATGTCTTAGGGAGTGGCTGTCAGGGTCCAAGTCTAAAGTGTGTGTCTTGATTTTATCTTATAAGATGACACTGGCCCTTCTCTCACAGGGTTCCTTGAAGAATAAATGGATCAACACATGCAAAGGCCTTTTGGATGGCTTGGCAGAGAATAGGGAGCTTACTTAGTAAGCAATAGATGTCAGCTGTGGGTATGAAGTTCCTAAACTTTGTGGCCTCAGGCAAGCCAATTCCAACTTCCCCACCTTTAAATCCACCTCTGCAGACTCTACAGGGTTCTAGGGACTCCTCAGTGACATATACAAAGGTATTCGGTAACGAGACTGTGCCAGGCGAATGTTGGTTGCTGTAGTGAAGACTCAGACACAGATCCCCGCTAATTATTCTGAGTTCCCTCCTCAAGTTTCAACTTTGACATCTCTGCTTTCTTCTTGGCCTGAGTAAAGAAAGTTCAAAGGAGAAAAAGGAACAGTCAGCCAAGATCTTAAGGACAGATATGCCAAACATGCAGCCACTACCCAAGTGTTGTCCAGGGACAGTGGGATGGCAGTCTGGAAGGGCCGGAAACCCAAGAGGAACAGCAGTTGGAGGTCATGCCAACCATCCATGGCATCCTCCCTGAGGGTTTCCAGGCTTTGTACCACACTGTGGTAGAGTCCATGTTGTGAGATCCTTCTGGAAGCCCCAAGAGGTACAGCTCAGAGCTAGGCAAGGCCATTAAACAAAGGCTCTGGGAAGCTTTGCACAGTCAACTGCCACCAGGAGTGCCTGGAGGGACCTGAAGCTGGGAGGGAGTATGGCTGCTGTCACCGAGGAACAGCCCAAGCTAGGATAGAATTAATAGTAACTTACAGGATTGGAGTCTCCTCTGCAATACGCCTGAAAATAAACTGTACCTTCCACCCAGTCTCAGGTCCTTCACAAACTAGTGACTACCTTCCCACGGAAAAGAAACAAAGTCCCAGTGTTTCTGGGGAGGCGGGAGTAGGGGTGAGACAGTTTCTCTACATAGGGCTGTCCTAGAACTATGTAGACCAAGCTGGACTTGAACTCGGGAATCCACCTGCCTTTGCCTCCCAAGCACGAGAATTAAAGGTGAGCCACCACGCCCAGCTGGTTTTCTGGGGATGGCTAGGGCAGGGGAAGGGAGGTGTGGAGGGCTGAATATAGAGCCTTGACTGTTGGTTGGTGCCCAAGCTCCAGCACATCTTTTACTGTTCTGAGACAGGGTTTCATTAAATTGCACAGGCTAGCTTTGGATGCACTCTGTTTCAAGATGGCCTGAAAGTTGTGATCTCCGTGTTTCGAGTTTCTGCCATACACTGTTACTCGAGGATATAATCCACAGATTCCAGCCAAGACTCTAATGACTGGAAATACCCCATAACTTGGAATCTGTTGATAGGAGCAGAAGGTCACAGGAATCTCTGAGGGGCACTGGCTCAGGTAAAGCGTCAGGCTCTAGACTTTAGGAGCCCTAGCAATGACCACATGTAACACATACTTGATAAAATTGTATTTTTTTTTTTTACAGTCATTTGTACAATTTGTTACAAAACCATAGAAGACTACAACTTGTTTTAAATCATTTTTGGTCTGCAAATATGTAAAATCTGTGTGCAATTATCATGTATTTACAGGGCCTTGTTAGTCATTTTCAATGATTATTTCAACAATGTCACACTCTCAACATAAGACATGGCTTAAGATAAATATATTAGTAAATAAATATTCTGAGAACATATTTCCATAAATGAAATGTGCTGCTATACATATACAGAATATACATAAGTTGTTTTCTAGCTTTTAAAACAGTTTTTAAAATGGTAATGTTGAAAAAGAGCCCTTAGACCATTTTATCACAAAAAAATCTTTACAAAATATTAAGTGCTATGGGAGAAATAAAATTAAAATAGTGTCTTGTTAGACCAACACGATACAAAGTTTATGTAAGAAATAGAAAAAGGCAGATCAGCTTAAAAGATGATATTTTCTTTTACAGACCACATTTTAAAAGCATTAGTCTTGTGTGAACTTTGAGACCAGAAGCACATAGGGGAGGGCCTGAACCACAGGACTAACGTTGGAAGCTAATAAAATGGTCTGGGCCTGGAGATGGCCAGCTTCTGGAGCTGCGACCACAGAGGCACCTCATGGTACAGAATGACTAAACTTCCATTTTCATCCGATTCTAGAATTTGAGTTGACATGGCTGTTTTATACCCAAGGCTAGTATCAAGCCCATACTTGCTATCACACACTCAGATGTTATAGGGGCTCCCAGGGGAAAGTGGGGGTGCTCCTTGTCCATGTTATACAATTACCACATACTATTGACATTCCTCTTACACCTTCTCCTCCCCCAGAGAGGGCACCAACAGTTCTGGGAGTCTCAGAACTTCAGACATTATTTTCTTCTGATGTAAATGGTGGCACGAGAGAAGGATTTATTCTGGTCTGATGTGGCAGTGCAAACATGATAATTGTTCTAAATCTTCCTTTTGTTCTCCTAGCCCAAAACTACAACAATTACCAGTTCCCAGCACCCACCAATAGCATTTTCTCAAGGGAGTTTATTTGACTCTGTCTAGTGGCATTCAAATTCTCTACTCATCTATGAGTTCTGAGAAGTGGTTTTCTAGCCAGGCAGGACAAAGGCAAGTCTTTCTGGGGTCTGTTTCAGCCAATGGAGAAACATGCACATATAGACACTAAAACAAAAAAAGCAAACCCAGAAACAACAAACATCTCAACAATGAGACGCTGCACTTTGCAGGTCATGTTAAAAGCTGCGCCCCCATTCCCCTGCACAGTAAAGCAAGCCACCGTTCTTAGCAGCTGCTGCTCCTGGCCCCAGAAATAAAGGCAGCCCCGATCACATATCAGCAGCTTAGGCCCTTCTCACACCCTCGGCAACAGGTGCACTGGGCATAGCCCAGGGGAGAAGCCTCAAGAGACCGACACCCAGAGTTGGGCAGAAGGACAACTTTTACCATGGCTACTTCCTAAAGGGCAAATGGCTGGACCATTTGATGTGGGACTTCTTTTGTTAGATTCTGGATAGAAATAAGTAAATTTCCTCATCTTAGAATGGGATTTTAAAGAATAAAGTATTCTGATCATCTCAAAAACGTGCAGTCTGGATCCTGGGATGACTTCCCGGGAGCCTGACTGGAAGAAGGGTCATTTCTGTCTCTCGCAACCCAGGGTGGTCCCCATTCTGTAAATGAGCTTTCAGACCCTTTGGGCCAAACTCTTCCTGATGGCAAAAGACATCTGCTAAATGAATGACTTAAAGTGACCAGGAGAGTTAGCGAACACAGGGCCAAGAGACTAGCTTCCTCTAAGGAAAAGAAAATACTTTAAGAATGAGGACTATATTGAATAAAAAGGATTACAATCCCTGAAGTGGTTTTAAATAGATTCTCTCTCCCTTTTAAAAATTAACAAAACATCTTAAAAGCAATAACAACAAAAACAACCAAAAGTGGTTTGGGTTTAAAAAACTCCCCCCCCTTAAAAAAAGAGGCTGGAAAAAAATATACAAAAGCCTACCCTTTGGGTCCGAACTATCTGATAGTCTGTCTCATGAGAGTCAGTACATACTAGTGCATCAGGCAGACAGGCTGGCAGACATCTGCTGGCCCGATGAGCCACTGCAGCCACCAAGCAGAGGCCTAAAGAGCCCCAGGGCCTGTTTCTGGGAATGGGAGACTGGTTCAGTTGGAGCTTAGTACACTCCTGTGGATCAAGCATGTGTCCCCCAGGAAGGCAACCTATGGGGGCAACAGCTGACCCCCAGACCCATGGGCACAAGTATGCCCTAACATACCTTTCAAGGGACAGTGCACTGCTAGAGAGAGAGGAAAGCTTGTTCCTCTAGTCCCACAGGACACCAAGGCCACAAAGCAACATTCCTCCTGGGGGTCCACCCTGCACACCCCATTTAAATTACCCCTGCAATTGATGAATCCCAAAATGATTTTACATTAGACTCCAAGGCAAGACAGAGTGAGAGCGCCTCTTCCCTTGCCCAGGGGTTAGAGTGCAGAAGAGAGACCCTGGTAACAGGGCTGGTCACAGTCATGGACGGCCTCTGCGGGAGAAAGACCGAGATCTCTGTTCTTATTTGGATGATGAGCCAGAGGAACAGAAGAGAATGGGCAGAACTGTCCCCACTGACTGGGCGACAACAGTTTGACACTGCCCAACTTCCCTCCTGTTCTACTGCTGCCTACAGGTTGGCTTCCCGGAAACCCCCAAGTCCAGATTTGCCTCAAAAAAGGGAAAAAGGAAGAGGCAGCTTTGTATTGTTCCTTGGAGTCTGTACCCATATCAACTAGCTTTTTACTTCAAGTTTCTGGTTCATTTTCAATAAGGCAGGTGTAACCCTGAGCTTTTCAAAGGCCTGAGGTCCCTCCAGGGAGACGACAGTATCAACACATGACGTGGTTCATTTAATGCAGCAGTGATTTTTTTTTTCTTTTTCAACAGAAGTTGGTAGTTAGGGTTCTTTAAAATATATATATTTAAATAACTTTTTACATTTATATATAATATCTTAGAAAAAAAAAACAGAGAACTCAATCCCACACACCTCAGAAACCCAAGCACACATTACAAAACAGAACACATTATTAAAGAGGCAAAGGACTCAAGAGATTTCGTCTGTTGGTTTGCTAATGGGGAAGGGATGCCACAGGTGGCTCACATTTTGGGTTGAGGAGGGCTCTCTTTATTACCACTTTTGTGTTTGTCAAAGCTAATATATATATATGTGTGTGTGTATGTGTGTGTGTGTGTGTGTGTGTGTAGTAGTTTTGAAGGAAGCCAGACTTTAAAGTCTCCATACAGTTCACGATTTCTACATAAGGGTTCCTTCTGAGCTCAAGCTCCCGTACCGATGCCTGGGCCAGATCCTGGTCCTGGGAGAGAGAGGGAGAAGAGTCATCGAGGGTGTGGAGAGAGAGTGCCAGCACAGCAGGCTTTGGGCAGTGTGTGTCGGGCAAGGCCTTGAGCATCGATATCCTCTGTCTACGGGGCCCTTGGAAGTGACAGTTCATGACGGTGAGTGGACTACATGTGTGATAAAGGGGGCAGCAATGGTTCCTTTCTTGGGGAGCTCAAGTCTACAGTGAGAGCAGCTGTCAGGGCGGGTTGAGCAGATCTCCCTTGATGGCTATGCTATACTGAAACTTCTGGAAACCCTAGGATGTCACGGAAGCATAGGTAGAAGTGAGGTTAAGTGAATTCCCAGGGGCACTGAACAACCAGGGAAAACCCACCACAGATCACACAGATCTTCCATGAGGTGCCTGGCTTGAGATGACCTAGGCGATAGCAGAGGGATCAATGACACTGATGGGGAAAGGAAAGCCGGAAGGATCTCAGACGGAGATGGAAATGAACCTGGCATGCTGCAGAAACAGGACAAAGGCTGGATCAAAAGGAGCATCTCCATTTAGAAGATGTCTTATACTGGGCAGTGTTAGTGCACGCCTTTAATCCCAGTACTCCGGAGGCAGAAGCAGGGAGATCTGAGTTCAAGACCAGCCTGGTCTACACAGAGAAACCCTGTCTCAAAAACAAAAACACACAAAACCAGACATAAAGGTAAATGAAAGCCGTTACAGCATTTTTTAGTATAAGGACCGTGACTTGGGTCTCCCAGGTGGAACAGCAAGCAATTGCAGTGACCTTTGTCAGGACTTTGCTCTCTAGCAGGCACGGGGATAGACTAAGGGAAACTATAGGAGATGCGGAATAGTTAGTAAAATTGAGATACGCTTTCGAGATCTGAAGCATCTGATGGGAAGCATCATGGCTAGAAGGTTTGAAGATGGGTAGGGTGGAGAAGCAATGTTTGAAAGTCATCAGGTACAGAAGCCAAGGGCACAGAGGGAGCCAAACACAAAAGGCCTGAGACAAGGATCTCTATACAAATACTACTGTCATCTGTTCTCACCTGAAGCCTCAGCAGCCAGGGCAAGGGACTCCTGAGTGTCCTGGGGGGCACTGGAGAGGCTAGCCCTGGAAGCATCTGCCTCCTCTGGAGAGCAGCCAGGCTGCACCTCAGCTTGGTAACATGGAGCCTGTTCCTCTTTCCGGGTTGTCCCCAGACTCCATTGGAGTCGGGGACCGTCCAAGCCCAGTGCTCCACCCCAGGGGCTGTGGCTGTGCCTCCCTTGGCAGTCTTGGGGCAAGCCCAAGTCACAGTCTACATCCTCTGGAATAATGGGGATGCGCTGGCTCAAGTCCCGGGCCCCTGCATAACAGCTGGGTGGGGGTTCCTCGGTGAGTGTGTACTGCACACTCACTGAATAGTCCTCAGTGTAGCAGCCATTGCCCCTGCCAGCACTGTGGGCCACCTGCTTCTCTTCATAGAAGCAGCAGGGCAGGCCCTCATATTTCACCCCATCTGTCCTAGGATAATGGTCTGAGTGAAGGCCATACAGGCCCTGGGAGCTCCCTAGTTGTGGCTCCCCACTTGCAGGGTTGCAGTCCTCAAGGAGTCGGGGACCCAGGAATAAGCTGCTACCACCTGCAGTTGTTCCTATCCCAGAGCCCAGCGTGACGGGCTGGGGCTCAAAGCAGCAAGCACATGATGGTCCCTCTGGGCCCCCTTTCCAGGTCCTCCTGAGGTCCAGGGCGGCCCCAGGAGAAACCTCGAGCCCCACTTCTGAGGTAGAGCTGTTGGGCCCTCTGGGTTCCAGCGAGGAGTTGCTGCTGTAGTTCATCTCCAGGCTGCAGGTGGACAGCTGGTCCCCTGAGGGAGAGGCAGGGCCTAGCCATGGCTCACCCCGCCCAGCACCTTGATTGTGGGCTGCTGGAAGCTCCTCTGGTGGCGGGGAGCCCTCAAGGTGCACAGCAGGCCCCCGGCTGCGGTAGATGAAGGGGTCATAGTCGCTGCTGAGGGAGCTTCGGAAGGTGGAGCAGCTCCCATACACACCTTGGTTGCTGACTTCTGTGCAGTCCACCACAGAGTCACTGGAAGAGCAGCGGCACTGGCCAGAGCTGTTGCTGCTGCTATCGCTGCCAGGACAGTCAGCCAGGTAGCCACTACACACAGAACGGTGCCCGTGGTAGCAACTGAAGCTAGACGTGCTGCCACTCTCCACATGGGCTGGAGGGGCCATATGCACCATGGTGGGGAAGAGCAGGCTGCTGCCACCACTTGGTGGGAAGGCACGGGACTGGCCCCTGGGTGTGACGCTAGGTACCGGCTGGCTCTCCTGCTCTGGGTAGCTGAGACCCTGGAAGTAGTAGTGTTGGTACATGGTCTCATACTGGGAGAAGCAAGCTGCCTTGGAGAAGCTGCGGCTGCTGAACTTGGGCCTGCGGAAGGGATGGGCTGGTGAGTAGGCCCGGTGTTCCAGGCTGCAGCGATGAGGGGCCAGAGTGTGGTCCAGGTGCAGGGGTGGGTAACCACGGACGTAGGTGGGTGTTTGTGGAGAATAGAGGTTCTGCTCCCCATGCCGGTCCATGGTTAGCAATGTGACAGGGTTGCCATGGGAGTCCATACTTGTCCTAGTAGGGTAGGCTGGGATGGCATTGGTCCTATGCACACGGCCTGGGTAATGTACTGGTAGGGTCACTCTTGGGTGCCGACCACGGGTAAGGTTGCTTGTCTCCACACAAACAGCACCTGGATTTCCCTTTTGTTCTGGAAGAGGTGGAGGAAACAAGATAATGGGGTAGAGACTGAAGCATCGGGTGGAGCTATGTGAAGGGAAGTCTATGCTTGACCCTGCCACACTGTAAGCTGTCTCCAAGATGAGATCTGGTAGAGACTGGCCTGTCTCTTTTTCCATCTCCCCAGAGTCTAAAGAGAGCAAAATAAATGCAAAGACGAGAGGGCCTCCCACACTGCCCTGTAATGATGTCGGCGCAGCTACAAACACTGCTATTGCAGACTCATCATCCCTTGTGTCCCTGGAAACGACCCTTAGTCTAGGCCTGGGCAGTCAACATTACTGCCCTCTGTGTTTGATGTGGCTTTAGGCTTAGGGAGGCCAGCTCAAGACACTGAGGTTTATTTTTTGTTTTTTTCTTTTTCCCTCAGACATGTACCCTAGACTGGCCTCCGACTTGCCAAAAAGCTAAAGATGACCTTGAACTTCTGCTTATACGTCCTAAATGCTGGGTATACAGGTATATATCACCATAACCAGCTAGGATCCTGTTTAATTGGAAACTCAAACTTGAACACAAGTGATTTTCTTGAGAGGCAGGGGACTAATGGGCGAGTCGAACCTAGGGCCACTGAACCACGCCACTTGCAGCTCAAAGTGATCCGCAATGCCAGGTTCTGCTAGAGTTATGCAGCCGACTTCCCAGACCTAAGGCCCACACCTGCAGGGCCAGAAGACGGGGCTGCACTGGCTCAGCTCGCTATACGCCTACAGCGTGCAGCACGCACTTGTCATACTTTGTAGGGTCAGGGTGTGACGAGGCCTGTAGCAGTTACCTATGATGTTGTGCCGACAGTGGGGACAGGTATGATGCTGCAGTAGCCATGGATCCACACACTTCCTGTGGAATCGATGGGTACACGGGATGACCCGAAGCTCCTGCAGAGAGAAGGAGAAAGAACACAGCCTGAAGGATGGGCGGGGGAAGAGAGGATCCTTCCGCCCCTCATCCTCACACACGTGCTTCCCTGAATGGAGCCTCTGGGGACAGACCAGCCTGAGCTGTGCGAGTATGGATCCTAGGTGTCCCTAGCTCAGCAGCACCAGGGAACACCAGGGAAGGGCGCCAAGTGGGACATGGCCTCCTTTCTCCTTTTTTATGTCCTCCTGAATAATTGTATTAGAGATAGAGAGAAAACTCCCAGGCCAGGCAAGCAGTATCTCTCATCAGTTGCTCAGAGGAGAGAAGAGGGCCATGCCACCTGAGGTAAGCTGGCACAGAGTCAGATACATGGAGAAGGAGCAAGGAAGTCTGCAGTGTAAGAGAAAACGTGCTTAGAAAAGAGGAGAAGAGGAGAAGGCCCACTGTTCTGAGCAATTCATGGCTGCATACTACACGACTTAGGAGGCTGCCTGACTGCCTTAATTTTAACTTTAATTATGTGTATACATGCTTGATGCCTGTGCGTGTGAGTGTAGTTGTCTGAGGACAGTAGAAGAGGAAGCTGGAACTGAAGTCAGATCCTCTCCAAGAGAAGCATGTGCTCATAAACACTGGGAACCTCTCCAGTCCTGGACAACACATATTCTTGTCATGATATGCTGCCTCTCCAGAAGCCTAATCAAGGATTGTGGTCAAATGTGTGGGTTAAAACGTCCAAAACTGGGCTGTTTGGCTCAGGAGTTAAGAGCATTGGCTGCTCTTCCAGAGGTCCAGAGTTCAATTCCCAGCAACCACATGATGACTCACAACCATCTGTAATAAGATCCGATGCCCTCTTCTGGCATTCAGGTGTACACGCAGATAGAGCACTCATACACTAAAATCATTAAAAGCAAACAAAAACAATCTAAAACTAAGTGCTTTAAACAATTTTTCCTCCTTATCTGTTTATTACTGCAAACATTTGTTACAGGAATGGAAAGTCAAGGAACTTCCCACTCTCTTCTCTAACTAACTCTAAAGGCTGGTTTCATTCCTTGAATTAGGGCCCATAAGGAGAAGGAAACTGCCCAATCCACCTGCCCGAACCACAGCTATAGAGGTAAAGGACAAGGAGTGTAAGGAAGCAGATTCCTTTCCAGAAGCTGGGGGCACACTTAAGTCCAAAGCCACAGGCCAGGGAGCATAGGGTTTACAGGGAGAGTAGCAAACACCCCAGGACATCTATATTAACGTAGATCTGTGGTTCTAAACCTATGGGTTAAAACCTCAAAAGATCATCTGAAAATACAGACATGTATAGCATGTTTCATAACAGTAGCAAAATTACAGCTATTTAGTAATGAAAATTATTTTAAGGTTGGGGTCACTATAACACAAGAAACTGTATTAGGAAGGGTCACAGCATTGGGAAGGTTGAGAACCACTGGACTATAGATGATCGCCTCTAAGTACCTTTGAATGAGGTCGAGTAGAAAGGAACACTTGATGGGGCTACTTGGTTTCTAAGGAAAGCAGCCTCCTGACTTGTTCTTATTCCTTTTATTTTCTTTTCTCACCAGGCTGACACAGTGATATTCAAATAAATAACCAATATGGCGCTTTAAAATGCCTGTATCAAGATTGGAGAGATGGCTTAGTGGTTAAGAGCACTGACTGGTCTTCCAGAGTTCAATTTCCAGCAACCACATGGTGGCTCACAACCATCTATAATGGGATCCGATGCCCTCTTCTGGCACACAGGAGTACATGCAAGAGTGCTCATATACATTTATAAATAAATAAATAAGTCTTTAAAACAGTGCTTGTATCTTCTCACCTAAACAGCCTTTGTGAGCATCTAGTTTGCTGGTTGGTGTGACAGGCACAGACATAGAATGAAGCCACTTGCCAAATTCATAAACCAAGAATCTGCCTTGGCTACGTCAGAACCCAGGAGTCTGTACCCACAGTGCATGAAAGAGTATCATCCAAGGGCCTGTGCACACACACACACTTCCACCCAGCCTTCTATACGTCAGCAGGGCCATCTTGTCCGAGGGCTGTCCAGGCCTGGACTCTCGGGTGGTTTGACCCCACTTTGTATGTACCTATGCACCTGGAGACAGACATAAAGGGAGCAAATCGCTAATGCTGGACGGTTCCACGCGAATGGTGGGTCTGTACTGCTCCCCATACTTGCAACTATTAATAGAGTGCAAGCAGAAGCAAAGGCATCAGTCGCTTGCTTTTTCCAAGTAAACTCACTATTTAACCAGTTCTTGAAAGCAAAGCGAGCAACTTGTTCTTCTATCTACTTATTTTCTCTTCAACCATGTGCATTTTTTCAGAGCCAGGATCTTAAATTCACAATCCTTCTGAGTAGCCTCTCAAGTGCTAGAACCACTGGCATGTGCTACTACCCTGGCCTACCGTGAACGTGCTAGCTGTACTGTCTATCGAGTACTGTGCTTTCCCAGCCCCAGGAAGAAATGCCTTTAGAAGCCTGCACATTGAATCTAGGTTGTGGGATACTCTGTCATGGTCACGGTGGTCTCCAGCATCTCTTGGGCCCTGTACATCCCTCCCCACCCAAGGCAGCCCTGTTTCTGCAGCTACCTCTCCATCAATGTACTTCTCCAGACAGATGGCACAGTCGGATGTGGAGCCGCTGCTAAGTGTATCCAGGGCCCCACAGCTTCCTTCCCGGCGCCCCTTGCTCTTGGAGTTGAACTTTCTGGTTTCCATCTTCTCCAGAGCCTGGACGGCCAGCCTGTTCATGGAATTCTGCATGGCAGAGCATGATCAGTGTTGGTACGCATTAACAGTGGTAGTCTGACCCCAGGCCATGGCGCTCAGGACACTGGGACAGACAAGACTAATCTCACTTAGGTCAATCAAACAGATTCTTGAGAAACTGTTCAAAACTCCTACTGCTACTGTATCTCCTAGACCCAACAATACCCATGATCACTACTGACTCTACCACAAAGTCTTGCCTTCAAGGAGACAGGCAACTCCCTGCCTCTGATACTTCCCAATTCTGTGCAGCACTGGGTTTTCAAGGGCTTTAGGCCAAATGTCCCTCCTTGCTGAGAAGCCAGAAAAACGGAAGTGCACTGAGCACTCGGCATCTGATACACCGAGTGCACACACCAGCCCCGAATCCTGCCTTGCTGGCCATGGCCCCTCAACCGTCCTGACAACTGAAACCTCCCTTTGACAGTCACCATCTAAGGCACTGTCTCTCTCAGGGTGTCACACTGCCACATATCTAAGAGTGTAGAGTCCTGATTCCCCTCTCACCGCCCTCTGTCTAGTTATTTCTCTCTTATAAGCTACAGTAATGGGCTTGCTACAGTACTACCTATAGCTACGTGTTTATCATCGTAAGACCCAGGGGCCTGACTGTATTTCTACTAACCTCAGACCTATTGAGGAGCAAGGTCTCACGTTCCAAAGCAACACTTATTTAAACATTTCCCTCAAAACACTAGCTTGGAACACCCCCAATGCTGAGGTCTTTCTGGGCAGGCTTGATCTCAACATAAGGGCTCAGTACTTGAGGTCTACTATTCTCTAAGCCACTGAGACAGGATGGGTGCCATAGACAGCAGGCAGGAGAGATCCCTAATTTTCTTTTTTTGTTTTTGAGTTTTGAGAGACAGGGATTCTCTGTGTAACAGCCCCAACTATACTGGCATTCACTATATAGACTAAGCTGGCCTTGAACTCAGAGACCCACTCTGCCTCCCAAGTACTGGGATTAAAAGAGTGTGCCACTATACCTGGCTCCCCTAACTTTCATCACCAACAGGGCAATGAGGTTCACAGGTTACTCCTAGGGGTTACCTGACTACGACGCTGCTTCAGCTTGATTTTGACAAGGAGAATGAGGCAGACCAAGGAGACCACGACGAAGAATGCCAGGAAAATCCCCATGTCAAAGTACTCGGTGGGTTGCTAGAATAGAACACAAATGCCATGAACCATGTTCTCTTCGGTGGCATGTGGGCTGTCAGTCCTGGTTAGGAAATGGAGTGGATGAATGAGGAAGTGTCCCTCAGTGTGTAGGAAGCTTCTGGAGTTCTGCTCACATGTACAATGATGGTGCCTTCAGTGTGGCCAGGATGAGGGTTGGGGAGCTAACGTGGCCTGAGGCTCTGCAGTAGCTGGGAGAGCCATCTGTAGAGTCCTGCCATCAAAGCACTGCAGCTTGGTGTGACGAGTGAGAAAAGCCCCTCTGAATAACACAAGTCATCACAGCGACAGACAGAGGAGGGGGGTTTTGAGGGAACAATGATTAGTAACCATGTATTTAATGGTTTATAACAACTCAGAAAATTGTATGCTGCTTCCACAATATCAGCTTCCACTACAATGAGTCACATTTACCAAGAATTCCTTTTTCCTTTAAAAAGAAGCCAGCAAGTCAGTCCTGTGAAGTTCCCTTGTTTCTTCTCTTGGGGTGAGGTAGGGGCTGCAAGGCAGCATTCATTCTAGGCTGCTCTTCTACGTAGCAGAACTGAAGATGACCCTGAATTTATAACTCTACACCCACCACCTTCTAAGTGCTGAGGTCACAGCTGTGCCACCACGGTGGCTTTATACAGTGCTGGGGAACGAACTTCAGACTTGGTGGACACTGGGCAAACCCTCTACCAACTGAGGCCCACCTGGCAGTCCTTATCTTTGCTGTGTAGAACACGGTCTCTGTCACCTGAAGCTGCTCTACCTAGGATGCATGCACTTATCCAGTAAGAACAGGACTCTAGTGAGATGCTGTGCTACCTGGATACTTGATTTAGGTGAGAGAATCACTCCACCTGGCAACAGTTCACTAATTCTGAGGAGGAAAGAAAACATACATAGGGCACTAGCCCCAGATTCCTAGAATGCTTCAGTCCAAGCCTGAGGAGAAGATGTCAGTTCTGCAAACTTCCCTGATTCCTTTTCTTGGGGTGAAGTATCAGTGGGCAGTAATATTGCTTCAGCACTCTGAAGAGGCATCTGACTACTACATGTCACCAACAAATGTCAGGCTGAGGCCTGAGTAATTTTCAATGTTTTGAGTAATTCTTAACATTCTTATTTGTGAGTCGGGGAGTTCCAAGTGAGTAATCTACCTGATAGAAAGAAGGAAGTACAGGCCTTTTCTCATCTCTAGGTCAGATGAAGAGAAGGAAACACAGGAAGCCAAGTGCTATGGATGTCACCCTTCATCTTTCTTGGCTTGTCTCTTAGAGCTGCAAAGGGGTAATGCCAGGTTGGAGAAACCAGACTTCATAGCAAACAACGTCTGTTTCTATAAGTTTTTACAAATAAAAAACTATGGGTGAAAATCTCTCTGTCCTCCTGTGACGTAGCTGAGCTCAGCCTGTAGGAAGCTCCATTATACCAGTGTTCTAGATATAGGGATGAGAGGCTGAAGCCTCAAAGGAGGCAAAGGCACCAGGAGGACAACAGGTAAGCTGCCACTCACTCGAGGAGGGAGGTGCTGGATCCTTGC
Source organism: Rattus norvegicus (assembly GCF_021556685.1). Taxonomy (NCBI): domain Eukaryota; kingdom Metazoa; phylum Chordata; class Mammalia; order Rodentia; family Muridae; genus Rattus; species Rattus norvegicus. Next base: position 84,578,939 of record NC_141547.1, read on the forward strand.
TCGAGCTACTTTCTGCTTGTTGACAATGTTCATCAGCTTGACAGCATCTGCACCCTTCACATACACCACTGGCCTCTTAAGGGGGTCTTCAGAGCCTTGGTTTAGCTGACGAAGAAGAGAGGACACCAGTTAGAATACATGCTTATTTAAGAAACAAGGGGATCTGGAATGTGGCTCAGTAGTAGAGTGCTTGTTTGGTACATCCAAGGTCAAGTGATCATTTTCAATGCATGCAGGCAGACACCCCCCCCCACACACACATATGGCGGGAGGGGGGGGCAAGCGCTGAATCTCCATTTGGAAATCCTTGAGGTCATCAAGCCTTATATATAGCCTTGGGGTTCCCAGAAAGGTGAGGATAGGATAGGATGCTATATTTGTTTTAAGATGGGCTGAGCTGCCCAGAAGCCCAGAGACTCTTTGAAAATGTCCCTCACCCCTAACCCCTCAACCCACAACGACTTTCTATGCCTCTCTCAGGTATGATACTGAAACACACGCATCTTAACTTCAGTGGACAAGTTAAAGGATCTGAGACAAGGGTGTCACAATAGTGACTACTCAAGACAACCAAAGCAATTATTTCTTAGGCAGTCAGTAGGACTGGTTGTAGTGGTGGTTTACCTGGTCGATGGCTTCTGGGTTTTCAGATACGTCAAAGATAACGGCAGTAGCTCCCCGCTGAACTGCTCTCTTGGCCTGGTGGAGTGAAAAAGAGCAGGTTGGCAACTCTGTCCTCTGACTCTGCCAACACCAGCCTTATAAACCAGGCATAGCTTCAGAATGCAGCAGGGACAGCAAGCAATGTCTGTGCCCCTGAGCAAGTTGATCCTCTTTCCTAAGTCTTGGCATTCTCATCTGCAAAACAGGAGACACTGCCTATTTTGTCCTATCTTCTTGAGAGCCCAAAGACTTAGAATGGGTGGGAGTGAGTAACTGACTACTGCAGAAGCCTGTCCTTACCCGCCCCCCAATCTAGCCAGAACATTAAAAACAACACTACAGATGGGCAGCTGTGTTGGTTTGGTATTTCTGCTATAAACACACTGGCCTGGCAACCAGAGTAAATGCTTTTGGTTTGTCTCCTGTGGTCCTTTCTTCTTTCCCATGTCATCCAGTTAAGATAGCATGCTGACTATTTCTGAATGAATCTCAAAATGGTCACTTTTAACTCGTGACACAAGCTGAAGACCTCTGGAGACTGAGGGTGGGATGTTATAAAGAATGATAAGTGGGGATCTAGAGCAGTTGGCTGCCAAGCTAGGCTGCACATTAAAAACCACTTGGGAAGTTTGTAAAGCAGATTTCCTGGCTCCAGCCACAGAGACTTTTTCAGTGGGGCTGGAGGCAGGCCCAGGAAGCAAGGTTCTGTAAGCTCTCAGGGACTCGGATAATCCCACCAGTTGGAAAACTAGAGGTCAGAGGGACAAGACAAGAAGGCACAGAAACAAATGAGAGGTGATAGGGCTCTTTTGTTGTTGGAGTAGAGAGGGAGAGAAAAGATCCCTTTCCACCTCAATGGACTTCTAACTCTATCTCCAGCTAAGTGAACAGCAGAGCTGAGTCTATAGAAGGAGGAGGGGACATGAGACACATCCTTGCTTTTAGGACTTGAACTCTTGTAACAGAGACAGCCACTCACCAGGGAAAACAAAACAAGTTCTCAAGCCAGCATGCTAAAAGATGGGCAATTTCAGCCAGTGCTCAGAGGTCATGTCACTGTGGGCCCAAGTGTTTGAGAATAAATCCAAATTCCTTCGACAGGAATAATCTGTACTGACAGGTGCACCAACCCAGTGGGCAGAGACTTTACTGGACCACTAGAGGGCAGTGTAACCCCATTGCTTTTTAAGCCAATCCCCTGAACTTGGGACCAGCAAGTCAAAATTTAGTGATACCGGGGATAAAGCCTTGGAAGTTTAAGAAACCCTGGAATTCTGGGTATAGTGCTATAGAATTTGTCCTTGTCCTACAGGCAGCTTCCTTAAAAACAAATAGAGACTGAACAATCAGAAAGTTGCTTGAGGATCACCTCACTTTTTCACCAGTCAGTGATCACAAATGACTAGTGAGGTTCAGTATTTCTCTTCTAGGTAGTGCTGGGGTCAAACCCAGGCTTTGTTCATGCTAAGCAAGTGCATCTTAAGTCACTGAATCTCTTTTAGTCCCAGCCTCAGAACAGCCATGTTCCCGAAAGAAGTCAAGGTAGCATGATCTTGCCTGTTAAGTTCCTGAGGGCACAGTCACAGGCTTCTGAGTAGGTGCTTGTGTTTCTGCCCTAGTGGTAACCTAGGCTTCTTCACAAATTCTATTCCTAGAGGAAGAAATAAAAGGGGCCTCTCATGCTTTTAATTCTGCTTTCAGCCAGCGATCCAGCACATCAAACAATACCTGTGGGGAGTGTGAGTTCAGGTATGTCCTGACTGGGATTGCTTGTTCTCCAGCTTTGATGCTGGCGCACCTGGAGAGGCTGGCAGCAATCGCAGCACCTGGGTAGGGAATGCCTTCCTGGAATGTGCCTCAGGGAAACACACAGCCAGAGGGCCTCCCTGGCTTCCCAGTATTTCTTGTTCCACAAGAACATGAATGTTTATTTGTTGCAGAGGCATGATCTACTCAGGACAGACCTCATAGAGCTGGGGGATGAACCTTGGGCCTCATCCACACCAGGTATGTGCTTTACCACTGGGTTCCCTACTCAGCCTTACAAAAGATGCTTTAAAACATACTTGTTTTCTTTGGTGAGGAAGGCAGGAAGAGAATAAAGTGCTTAAATCCCATCTACAGCCCAACTTCAGACACAATTCACTAATGCATGGACAGATATTGTGGCTGAGGAATGCTTAATTTTCGTGAATTACCTTAAAATTCTACTTATTGAGGCTAGAGATGTAACATAGTGGGTAGATTTGCCAACCATGCATGAAGCCCTAGCACTTTATAAAGTGATCCTCAGTACTGCATAAAACTAGTATGGTGCCTGCAATTCCAGCATTTAAGAGGGAGAGGCAGGAGGATCCCAAAGTTCAAAGTCATCTCAGCAACATAGAGTTGGAGGGCACTTTGGACCATGAGACTTTTTTAAAAAACATGTGAAATAGCTGGTTGGTGGTGGCACACACCTTTAATCACAGGCACAAGAGACAAAGGCAGGTGAATCTCTCTGAGTTCAAGGCCAGCCTGGTCAACAGAGAGCAGAGGTGGGGGGGAGGGGGGAAGGGAGGGAGGGAAGGAGAGAGGGAGGGAGGGAGGGAGGGAGGGAGGGAGAGAGAGAGAGAGAGAGAGAGAGTGAGAGAGTGTGTGTGTGTGTGTGTGTGTGTGTGTGTGTGTGTGTGTGTGTTAGAGAGTTAGTTCCAGGACAGCCAGAGCTACACAGAAAAACCTTGTCTTAAAAAACAAAACAAACATTCTGTGTTACTGAAATAACCTGTAGTTCCTGCACATATCAGGATGATGGAGGGGTCCTATTGAGATCTTGCCTGTTGACAGCCGGCTTTAGAAGATAATGTGATGGCTGGGGATGTTACTCTGTGGCAGAGTGCTTGCCTAGCAGATTAATCCTGAATTTGTTTAATCCTCAAGAAAAGGTCACCAGTAACCTTCCTTTACAAAATGGAGCTGTCATTATATTTAAAATCTTAGAATATGGGGCTGGGGATTTAGCTCAGTGGTAGAGCGCTTACCTAGGAAGCGCAAGGCCCTGGGTTTGATCCCCAGCTCCGAAAAAAAGAACCAAAAAAAAAAAAAAAAAAAAAAAAACTTAGAATATTGCCTGGTTATACTTTTCCTCCTGACTCAATATAATTCTAAAAACCTGAAGAGTCAAGATTTTTAGAGCAAATTTTCTTATCTTAGGTAATTTTTTCTAGTCAACTTCCTGCCAGATTATTGTATTTCAAATAAGTCTAAAACCTAGGTAGAAGATTACCAGTCTTGTGACCAGTATATTTGATATTAAAGTATGATACCCCTGATGCTTTAAAAACTCTCAAGATAAAGCTGCTTGAAAGAAAGGCTGGGGAAGACAGTCTGGTGAACCTGGCCAGGTGAGAGTCACTGACAACCTGGGTTCACAGCAGAGGGCAGTAACAAACCACTGCTCTGAGTTCTGGATGATAGGCTAACAAGGAGTTGAGCTGTCCACAGCTCAAGTATGTGTCAGCTGCTCATGGGAGGTTCTAACACATAAGGGTTCCAATCAGTGTGTGTGTGTGTGTGTGTGTGTGTGTGTGTGTGTGTGTGTGTGTGTGTGTGTGTGTTTTACTATTTTTAATTTTTAAATGTATTTGTATTACACTAGTGTTTTACCTGCATTCATGTCGGTGAGGGAGTTGGATCCCCTGGAACTGGAATTACAGACAGTTTTAAGTTCCTCCTTGGGTGCTGAGAACTAAAAGGTCCCCTGGAAGAACATCCAGTGGCACCTCTCCAGCCCCGTTATTTATTTATTTATTTTTTTTTAAAGAGGGTATTACTTTGTAGCCTAGGTTGCTCTTGAACTCGTGATCCTGTGCTGAGATTACAGGTATGTACCACAAGGTTGAAATTTGTTTGTTTTGAGACAAGATCTCACTATGTAGCCTTGGCTGCCTGAAACTTACCAGGTACAGGCTGGTTTCTACTCACAGGGATCCTACTGCCTCAGTGCTGGGATTAAAGGTGTGTGTCAATGGTGACAGACCCCTTCACAGGCGCTGCGTAAACAATCTATCTCCAGTTCGTTCTCTCTCTCTCTCTCTCTCTCTCTCTCTCTCTCTCTCTCTCTCTCTCTCTCTCTCTCCCTCCCTCCCTCCCTCCCTCCCTCCCTCCCTCTTACTTTGACACAGGATCTCCCTAAGTTGCACAGGCATGTTTTTGACTTTGTAGTCCTCTGCCTTGTCTTCCTAAGCATCTGAGATTACAGTCCTTCACTATCAGGCCTGGATCCTTCTCATATATTTTTGATATCCATTTTGATGACTATTTCTGTCTTCTACTATTATATTAAATGGACCTTGACTTTCATTCCAATTTCCTTAAGACAGAGAAATACTGCCAAAGAAGCAGGAAGATTATTAAGAATCTTCACAGAATATACTTCTTAGATTTCATTCGAGCCTATACTAATGACGAAGTAAAATGACATAAATGAACAACATAGGCAGGCAGGGGCTAGCTACATTCTCTGTGGCACCTGTCCTTAAAATATCTGAGTGGTCCTACATGCAAACATTCCTAGGGGTCAAAAGGTAGATGTTATAGGTTGCATTTGTATTCTCCATAAAGCCTAACAAAACAGATGGCCCCAGGAGAAAAGGTCTGATTCTGTTTGCATTACCATTCACTAACTTAGCTGTTCAACAGCAGTTATTAGCCAGGTTACTGTGTGTGCCAACCCTGGGAACACATATAGCACTGAATAGCAGACATGGTGACAGGTCTTTGTCCCTGTGGAGCATGTCAGCTGTATGTAATGATTGTGGAACAACATCATTCCTCTGGGGCTGTACCAGGAGGGGTTGGTGTTTAGTTCAGGGGTATAAGGGCAAGAGATGAAGAACACCAGATTGCTTATCCTGTCTCTAGAGTGGCTTTTCTCAAAGTGCATATATGAAAGCGACGACCTATTTTCCTGGCTGCTGTCATCTGGAAGCATATTCTAGAGCGATCTGTATGTGTGTGAAACATATTCATGTTTGGGCAGTTCCGACTCCCCAGCAGTAGAAAGCCTTCTGAAGCAATGCATAGAATACCTGCCCTGCTGTGAAGCAGGTTTTGCTTGGATCAATGCTCTGCGGTGTGCAGCATGCTTGGGTGAAAGGATTATCAACCCTCTCTCACGTCTTACTCTCACAGGTGGAAGGATTGATACTTTGCTCTGGTAGTCAACTTCAAGGAAGACACAAATAAGGGCCTTTTGGAAGCATCATAGGCACTGATAATCTCTGAGTGCAGCACTCTCTCTTAAGCAGATGAGGTGCCGGGGTCTCTTCCCTTCATTCACATGAACAGTCTCGGAGCTCTCAGATGTGCTCAGGAATAGCACCCTAACCATGTGGGCAGAAATGGCGACAGTGGGGAATTCGTGGCACTGGAGGCTTCCTATGACTTGGCACTAGCTTTCTGCTTCAGATTGGATTTCTCCAAACTTCTGCAGCTATTTCCAGAGCAGGGCAGAGTACATCATCTCAGAGACTTGTGGGCCATTTCTTGAGCAGGACAGTGTGTGTGCCATGGGCCTATGATTCATTCGACCCCAACTTTTAAGTTGCTTGTGGTGGTGCATATCTGTCATTCTAGCACTCAAGAGGCTGGGGCAGACGGAGCACTGCAAGTCTGAATCAGTCAGAGGTCTAAAGAGTTTATGAATATGGTGAGACACTGTCTTGAAAAATCCAAAGAAATGAAACCAAATAAAAGCAATTCTTTCTTCCCTACAACTTGGGCTCCCTTTCAAGGTGGTACATGAAGACTGTAGTGCTTGCCAAGCTATACTGATTTCAACTTCCAAATCTACCTACAATCTTTCTCCACTCTTGCTACCCTATCACCACCTTGTGAGTCAACTATTTTATCCTTGGGGCTCTCCCTACCCAGCCAGTCTTACCCACAGCACAGCATAGCACAGCACAGCACAAGGAACTTTCTTAGTCAGAGATCTATATTGCTTTTAAGGATGCTTAAAATTTGACCTCTCTTACTATCTGCTTCCAAACTCAATGGCCCATTGGTTCTCTGAGTGTCCTTCCCATTGCAGGATGAGGCATGCAGCACCCCAGGGCTCAGCTTTACCTCACTACCTTGCCCTTCATGGCTTACCTAACCCTTGCATTCAGCTCCATATTGCTGCACCAATCTTCAAAAGCTTCCCACACTAGAGGGCAGCCTAGACATCAGACTTCCTTACAGTTGATTCACAGCACCAAGGAGCAGCCCAATCCTCTTGCACTCACTCACACAGCATCAGTTTTACTCAGTGGTAAGCCATACTTGGGCTTTGCTGCTGCCAACACTGACTGAAGCCCATTCCTGGCCACTGGGTTTGCTGTGGATCCTCCAACTCTTCCATCAGGAAAGATCTATTTAGCTATGTCTTCTTGGAACTCTGCAATCTGCAGTCTTCACACTTCAAATTTCAAGACCTGCCTTCTTATTTGCACCATCTTCTGCTGTACTGCTGAGGAGGCTTTTGAGTTCTAAGGCAGACATCTTGTCTCTGGCCAGGCTTAACTCCAAAGTGGCTCTGTCTGTGGCTCTTAGGCCCTGGGCTTTGTGTGCACACACATCTCTGGATTTCAAAGCTCTCCAAAAAAAAAAAAAAAAAAAAATCCTGTATATTTACAGTGTGTGCTGTGTCCTTTTTCTCTCTGGGTGAAAGTGAACTTTCCTTAGAGTTCCAATGAAGAAAAGCCAGCCAGATGACTACCCTTGGATGTGTGCCCTTCCTTGGCCTTCCTCTGGCTAGAGGATGGATAGAATCTATTCTCCCACTTGCAAGAGAGAACAAGGCACGGGACCTGTGAGACATGGAGCGTGGCTCTCTAGGAGCACTGGTGCAGAAACCACAGCTTCACGGCTCTTAAGCACCAACCTGAGAGACACCAGTCCTTCCCTTCTGCAGCCCACAGACGTACAGAGTGGCAGGAATAAGCTTCTGATGTTGTACAGGGTCCTGCTCCTGTTGCCAGGGAGGCCATGTAGAGGAGGCCATGTGGTTGTGGCTGTGGTAGGGGTTATTCAAGACAATGGAGATCAACCAGTGGACCTATGGGCTGCCCATGCCTACCACCACCATCAGCTCTCTCTTGGTGAGTCTTCCTGGTCCAGACAGCCACTCACTGGGTCCTTGTATACCCCTTCTTTCTCCCTGGAGATCACTAAATGGATTTTAAACCTTCACTCCTCACGTTTTCCTTCCTTCGCTTTCCTCCAGGCAGTGACCACCCAGGCACCAGGCTCTTGCGTACTCTGGACAGTCCCTGTGCCCTAAAGCATGAGTCACACCAGGCAAAGGGGCTCAAAGAGGACTCACCAAGGGCCCTGTTTTCCGACAGAAACTTTTCATTCCATAGGAAATGAGGTCACACACTAGGGCACACAGGGAACCAGGGGAAAAACTTGGTGCCAAGAAACAAGGCAGGGGTGGGGTGGAGGGGTGGTAATGTTAAAAGAAATGGGGAAACCTGACACAAGCCACCAGGAGAGATCACCTGTGCTCTGGAGTAATTTGTACTAGACACACACAGAATTAAAAACAAATAAAAAGCAGCCCTGATTTCCTCTAAGGTACATACAACATATCTATCTGTATCTGATTTTACCAAGCCACATTTGGAAGGCATTCTGTTGGCTTATTTCAGGCCTTAGAGCCCCCAATTCAAAAGAAGACCAATGCAGAAAGAAGACCAAAGGATGGGGCTGCAGATAGGGTTCCTTCCTCCAGGGTGGGAGGAGAGGGCGGTGACATAGTGCTGCCCGCTCCACTGACTTGGCTCCTCATTCCAGGGCTTGGCTGCAGCCTGGTCTGACCTTCCAGGTTTCCCTGGCAAGTGATCAAAGCTCCGAAGCCACAAACACAGTTCAGAATTCAGAGGCCCTGCGGCCAACCTCCCCCACCCCCCCCCAGTCCCCCCTCTCAGTCCCCCCTCCCCCATGACTGTCTTTCTGCCAGCTCCCATCCGGCTTCACTGAGAAAGGTCTCTCCCACCAGCTGCACTCCTACCCACCAGAAGATATTTCTTGCCATAATTAAAGTCATTAAGCCCCCAAAGGCTCCCATGGGCTTCACGTTCTAAGTTCCCAAGAGAGGATGAAGGATTTTTAAGTCCTAGTTAAGATTATGCTGATCTATTCAGGAGACATGTAGCAGCGAGAATCCAGCGGTTAAGTTAATGGTTGAGGCTGCCTAAGTTTAAACAGTGTTATTTATTCTCAAAATATGCAGCAACCTCCACTTAATTCCTACTAATTAAAGGAACCAACAGAAGAGGCTGGAGTCTGGAGTCACGCATGGCGCCGATGCACAGGTTGGGAGTCTTCAAAATCAGAAACTACTGGGTGTTAAACGGAAATGCATTTCCTTAGATCTTAATCTCAAACACAGACTTTTAGATCAGTTCCAGGAAACACAATGGCCCCCTTTGTTTTAACACCTGACAAGGAGCACCAAAAGCTCAGGAGCCCGTGCACACCCTCCTGTTCCATCCACCCTTCGTGATGAATGAAGGACGCTATGGAAAAATGGCTGTAGAGCTGTCTAAGCCTGAAAGAGAAACTTGTAGAGGACTTGGACGCGGTAACCTTGCCTTGGGAGGTTCTGAAAATCCCAATTCAGGCCAGATCTTATTAGGTCTGTAACTGGAAACTTCAAAAAAGGATCACTGCCTTCTGTACATGTGGCAACTAATTAATATAAACAAGTGTTAATTAGGTGGCAGAACCAGGCTTCACAACCTTGCCTGCAAAGTCTGAACCCCTAAGCGGCCCTCTGGAGAATAAGGGTAGGTTCTTGTAGCAAGGAGCTTCGTTCTTAAGGTTGGCCCACTGAGGGAGAAACTGGGGAATTAAAAAATAAAAATAAAATAAAAATCACAGGTTCACCAATAGAGGTGGCTCAGTGGGTAAGGACATCTGCTATCAAGTCTGAGAGTTCAATTTGATCCTAGGAATCTATGTTCTGATGCTGATGGGCTAATGGAGTCTGGATCTAATTAAGCAGAACCCAGAAATACTTGGGATGAGGTAAAAGAAGAAATTATAGTACTCTTGGATTAGGTGGTAAACAGATTTAAAAGCAAAATCAAAACAGGAACATTCTCCATACAACTTTAACACTAAGCACAAGATATCCTTGACATACATACACTGTTTCTCAGTTCCTCATTAGAGTGTGCTCACAGGTCACCTGCCACTTGGAAGGGGCTTACACACATGCAGGTGGACTCTCAGCCTTCAAACACCAAGTTCCCTTCACCTTGCTTAGAGACCTGTGTTGCCATAGAAACCTGTCCCTAGGAAGGACCAGGAGCTAGCACAGTGCCATCTTGGGAGTTGAATAAGGGAATGGTAAGCTGAGTCCTCTGCCAACACCACATATCTTGTCAGCAATTCTGACTAAAGCATGAAACTTCAGAAGGGAAAGTAAAATACTCGTAATGTATGAGGCACTTAGTGCTTCCAAATAGTACTGAATGTGCATAACTGCAAGGCTAGGGCACTGGCCCCACTACATAGCTGGAAGCTTACAAGTTATATATTGTGTTTATGGCCATGAATTAGAGGGTTGACATTTGACCTAAACTTTTTATCCCATCCTGTCCCATCCCAGAGAAGTTCATGTCCCACTTGGAAGCATGAATGGTGAATCTCAAAATACTTCATTGATAGTATTTAAACAAACAAACAAACAAACAAACAAACAAACAAACGAGTGTTATACTGGCCAAGTTTAGAAGAGCAGACTTATAATCCCAACTACTTGGCAGGTTGAAGGTCAGCATGGGCCCTCAACATAAAAACAAGAGGGCTGGGGCACAGTGATACAGTTGTTACCCAACACCTATGAGACCTTAGGTTCAATCTCTTGTCAGGTGAGTGTCACTCTCCATAGCCCCACAAGAAAGTTCTACATAGCATTTTTATCTTTTAAACATTTATTTATGTTTATGTGTCTGTTTGCCTGCATATTGATTGTATGTGCCCATGACTGCTGTGTCTATAAAGGACAGAAGAGGGCATCAGATCTGCTAGAGCTGATGGATCTACCGGTGGTTGTGAACTGCTATGTGGACGCTGGGAACTAAACCTGGATCTTTCCAGAGGAACATCAAATGCTCTTAGTCCCTGAGCCATCTTTCCTGAGCCCTTTCCAGGCCCCACTTAGTTCTTATTCTAATTCACTTCTTCTTTCTCTTTAAAACTTGTTAAAAATGACATGCAAATCAAATATTCAATATAAAGAGGAGTCTTATTCCCTCAAGCTGCCTATCACACTGCCTCCTAAGTGGCCACAGGGAGGTGCCGAAGCAGAGTCCTACATTTCCTTCAGGCTAGCAGCTTGGAAGGTCTGTTCTGATCAGACAAGGCTGCTTCATTCAATGGTGTGATAGCCACTGATATTTAGCACCAATGTAAGCTCATAAACAGGGCAGTTCTCACCCTTACTACTTGTTTTTTTTTTTTTCTTATTTATTGATTTTTATTTTTGAGACGGAGTCTATGTATCTCTAACTGTCTTGTAACTTGCTATGTGGATCAGGTTGACCTTGAACTCAGAGGTGAACTTGCCCACCTCCTCTGCTGGGTTAAAGGCCTATGTCACAAAGCCTATCTCTCTACTTTTTTTTTTTTTTTTCTTTTTTTTCGGAGCTGGGGACCGAACCCAGGGCCTTGCGCTTCCTAGGTAAGCGCTCTACCACTGAGCTAAATCCCCAGCCCCATCTCTCTACTTTTTAAGGATATATCCACTTATGTTTTTTCAATATTGTTTCAACTCAGAACTTTCTAACTAGAGGAGTTTAAAAATAATTGTTTAATTACCTTAACTCCTCACCAAGATCATTTATAGCAACATCAGTATCAAATCTTTGTCTACGGAAGAACAGTCATAACCCCCTGGCTCTCTACCCCCATCCTGCTAGTCTTATGTGTCTACAACTAGTTTGATGACACTGCACTAAAGTGGCCTTCAGGATTAGCGCAGGCTGAAGGTCAGGTGACATGAGCTTAGGCTGGCAATCATGCTTTTATTTTAGCTCTGGTATGGAGGACGGGAAGGTAGTTGAATCTCTTGGAATTGCAATCCTGACTCACTGTTTTAATTCCATGACAGTAAGTATGTGAGAGAAAGCCTATTCTTACTCTACATCCTCGGGGTAAAATTAATAGTACACTCACAGTGACTAGGACGGCTGACCCAATAGACACAGGGATTCAGATCTAAGTACCTGGGAATGATTACCACACACATCTCCCTCCTATGAACATAGTATATACTCTACATTTCTTGATGGATCCTTACCCTTCCCTTGATGGGTGCATATACGATGTATTCTCTTGAAGAAAGAGGAAAATTCATTTTCTGATTCTTTCTGCAGGTGTGGGTTCTGCACAAAGCAAGAAGGCCCCTTAGGATCCACGGTGAGTTGACCTAAGATTTCTGGTGAGACATGCTGTACTCCTAATACCACAGGGAAATCACACATGGCAAGAAATAAAGCTATGGAAAGATCAGGTACAGGGTGGCAGTGAGGACTGACTGCCTAGGAAACTTGTTAAAGACTCCCCCTGGAGCTAGAATGATGGCTAGAATGATGGCTCAGGCTTGCTTCTCTTCTAGAGATTCCAGTTTTGCTCCCAAGACCCTTGCTGGGAAGTTTACACTGCACTAAGGGGACCTTCAGGATTAGCACAGACCATCTCTCCTAGTCTCTGCAGACACCTGCATATACACATTCATTCATTCATTCATTCATTCATTCATTCTCTCTCTCTCTCTCTCTCTCTCTCTCTCTCTCTCTCTCTCTCTCTCTGGGACAACTGACAGCTAGAGTGCACAGCTAGGTCTGAAAGCTCTTCAGGCCAACTCTGCAGTATAACAGCAGCACTAGTAACACAGACCTAGAGGCTAAGAAGCTGAGAGGTGGTTGGCAGGGATACACCTCTTAATCTAACTCACCAACCCCTTGGGTTTTCCCCCACCTAGAATGACCCAACTCCTTCTTCAACGATATTTCTGGCTTTCAAAAAATCCTCTTAGCTATTCTAACTCAGACTAAAGGAGAGCCTTGTTAAAGGGACAATGTGCTTTTAGGGTACCAAACAACAGGGGCTTTTGTAGTGTCTGGGGAAAGGGACCTCTAAAGCAGATGTCTGGGTCCTTCACAGTCAAGGCCTTGTAAAGAGTTATTATACAGACCCACCCTACTATCATCCCTGGTCACAGCTTCTGACACAGCACCTGCAATCCAAGAGACACATAAATGCTGGGATGATAATGTATAAATACATTACAGCTGTGGGCATGAACAGGGCAAGCTTTGGTAGTGAAGGGCAGATTCCTGGCTCCTGGGTCCAGGCTTTTGGTTTCTACTCCACAGGAGCACAGGACCTTGTATAAGGGCCCCTTTCTACTGGTAAAACAGAACAGTAGCATAATAGATGGTAAAAACTGGGAAGAAGAACTCAAGGACATCATTTTGACTTCAAGTCTCTCCTTTTTGAAATAAGCTCTTAAACACACTCACAGGCTGTGCTTATCAACTCAAAGTACTTCCAAGTCAACCTCCTAAGTTCTGTCATCAGGGGCTGTCCTAGTGTTGGGACAGTGGGTGTGGTGACAGCTGCTGGCTGTAGGAGCTGAGGTCATGAAACAGGTTCTAAAACAAAGCATGGGTTAAACTGGAAAGGCTGTAATTCAGGGTCTAATTTAAAGACAGAGTGCTGTAATCAGACTCCTATAGACCAATAGGTGAAGGCTATTTTTTAAATGCATACTCATTGTCCAAATTCATTCTAGTCCTGGCCCTCATTAAAGAGTCATTGCAGTCATGGTACTGATAGAAAGGGAAGGAGAGGACAAGAACAGCTGAGTCCTAAAACCTGATACTCGTGGTCACACCAGTAAGCACAGAAGGGCTCTGCAGAGGTGGTTCTGGGGTATATAGTAGTTTTGTATTATAGCTCTCACAAGTACAACACAAAAGCTTACTACCTGCTGCCACTCTGCCTTACTCTCAGTAGCAGTCAGTCAGTGTTCCCACAAGTCTAGATTCTGGTCTGCAGGCTCCCAAGGGGTCCCTATGACCTGATCTCCATTTGGAATTTCGTTCTCTTTCATGTGGCTCATTCTGTGGCTCTGTTTCCAGACAATAAAGATTCATGCATTTAATCAGTGTTTACTGATCATTTCCCATGAAACTACAACTGCATGACTCCAGTTCTAGTCTCTAAAGCTCCAGTTTTCCTTCTCATGGTGCTTCTGCAGTTTAGGGATGTTTTTTGTAAGCATAATCAGGAGTAAGTGTTCTGAAGGAGTTGAACTTCACAGGACAGCAAGAAGAAAGGGAGGGAGCAAAGAATGCTCCACCTGGCAGGTTGGCCACAGTGTAACAGCACCTCTAGGAGCACTTCCCTGCTTAACTAATATGAATACGTATGCTTCATTCCAGCACCCCTTCATCAACACATCAAAACACAACTGTTTTTAAGAAGGCAGATCTTAAAGTATAATGTGGTAGCTTTAAACAAGAAGAATAAAGACAAACAAATGAACAGATCTTAGTTATTACCTCCAAAAATCATTACAGTGAAAGGAACTTAAGGATCTATGAAGAAACTTGGAGAAGTATGACTGGATCCGTCACTTCCTCTGGTCAATAACAGATGAATAACTGCCTCTAAAAAAGAACTTCTTGCAAAGGAACAGCTTGATTCCATGGAAAGTTACACTAAGGAATCGGGTAATCACTAACACCCACCTAGAACCCTTCTTGTTGGGAAGCTTCAAGAGAACAGGCAGAGTGGATCACTTGTGTGCTCTGCTTTGTAAGAGTTTGCCAGTGGGTTTGTGGGCACGTAGAAGTAGCACCACACGCTCTGTAGAACCCCAAACACATGCCAGTAATTGTAGGAAATAGCAGTGTTGGGTAGGAGGTACCCAGCTGTCAGGTTGGCCTGGAAAAGTGGCTGCTACCATTTCTTTCTTTCTTAAATCAAAAAAGTTACTTTATTTACTATGTGTATGTATGTGTGTGCACTTTTTGGGTTCTAGGAATTGAGCTTGGGTTATCAGGCTTTTGCAGCAAGAGCTTTTACCCAAGTAACACTGCTTGCTCCTTTTGTAATTGTTGAGGAAGGGTCTCACTATGCAACTTTGGTTGGCCTGGAGCACTCTATGTATGTCAGTGGTTTACAACCTGTGGGTTTCTACTAAGATAGATATTTACATATGATTCATAAGTAGAAAATTACTGTTATAAAGTAGCAGTGAAATAATTTTATGGCAGGGGGTCACTATAACATGAGGAACTGTATTAAAGGGTCACAGCATTAGGAAGGCTGAGAACCACTGCCCTATGTACACCAAGCTGATCTCCAACTCAGACATTTAGCTTGTGTCTCTGCCTCTGGACTGCTAGAATTAAAGCTATATGCCAACATATCCAGCATTTTTAATTAAAAATTTATTTATGTTTATTATTATCATGTCTCTGTGGGTGCACATGCCATAGTGAACAGAGGACAACTTTGTGGAATCTGTTTTCTCTTTCCATCTTTATGTGGGAGTTTTGGGTATTGAACTTGCTGGACCACCAAGCTTATATCCTCTTGTTAGCCTTGAGGCTAAAGAGCTCAAACTATGCACTTTTGGGTATCTGTGACACGTGGAAAGATTAGTGAACCAACTCCAGAGGAAAGGCCACAAACACTTCCTTTGAAGTAGGAGTTCTGGCCAGTTGTTCCTACCCAGATTGAGTCTACTCTTGGTCCCCAGAGCCTATGTGACATACCTGAAGACAGTGAGCTTGCTTCTGTCTTGAGACTCATGCAGTGCACCTGAGACAAGGAACCTGCTTCTTCTATTTGGGAGTCAAGGTTCCATTTCTTTGACTTGCAGAGGAGGCCATGCTTTTCCTGAGGTCAGTGTGTTCTACTCAAAGCCAACAGTTCCTGTCAAATCTGCTCCCAACCTACCATTAAGTTTTGCAATGTCCAAGTTTATGTTTTGGGGTTGAGAGAACCCAAAGTTAGATATCTCTCCCTCTCCCTCTCTCTCTCTCGTTTTTCTGTGTACTTTTGGCTGTCTTGGAACTCACTCTGTAGACCAGGCTGGCCTCAAACTCACAGGATCTGCCTGCCTCTGCCTTCCCAGCGCTGGGATTATGGATATGTGTCACCACCACCTAGAGAGCAGCCAGTTTTCTTAACCACCAAGCCACTGTTCCAGCTCCAATTATTAAATCCTTTCTTTGTATTTTTTTTTTTTTTTTTGAGATAGGATCCAATGTAGCCCTGGCTGTCCTGAAACTCAATGTACAGACCAGGCTGGCCTCAAACTCACAGACACCCACCTGCCTTGCCTTCTGAGTGCTGGGATTAAAGGCTTGTATCACCACAGCTGGTCATCATTAGACTGTAAGGTGAATACTTTTGTAGTAATCATCTCCCCAGTACATTGAGTCTGCCAAGATAAGGCTAGGGTGTTTGTATAACTTGAACCTGTCAGAGAGTAGCTGAACTTTTTACAGGACACTGTCCATACTAGTCTGTTGGTCACAATTAGGGTATATAGATGTACCCGCTCCCCCAAATCCTCTAGGCTGTCTTTAGTTACCATCTCAAGAGAAGGTGTGTTTAGAACCAGATAGTCAAGAGGAAGTTAGGCTTGGGGGTCATGTTAACAGCTAACACATGAAGTTACAGATTAACTCATCATTGCCATTAGTTGGTTAATGTACAATTCACAGGTAACTTTACAAGTCCTGGCTCAAGTTCAGAGTAAAAAAAAAAAAAAAAAGGCAGAAAGCTCACATGTATTCAAATTTTAATATTTGAACTCTCTCTCTCTCTCTCTCACACACACACACACACACGCATGCATGCATGCACACGGGGGATGGGGGTGCTGCTGACATACAACATGAATGGATGGATCTTAAATAAGGATGCTGAGTGAAAGAGCCAAGATTTAACTTATACTGAGTAGCAAAATGGCTCAGTGAATAAAGACACTTTCAATAAGCTGACACACACACACACACACACACACACACACACACACACACATTCCATATGGAATTATATATAATACAAATTAACTTATAGTTGGAGAAAGCAAATCAGTGGTCTGGCAGTTGGGAAGGAGTGCATAGGAGAAAGGGATTTCAAGGGAGGGAACTTTTTGGTGCCAGGTTATGGTTTCATAGGTGCGCGTAAGGTCAAGACTTCAGAGGGCAGGCAACGCGCAGCGCAGTCCATTCTCTCCTTCCATCGTGTGTATCCTGAGGATTCAACAGTGGGGATCAGGCTTGATAGTAAGCACTTTCACACACTAAGCCATCTTGCTGGCCCCTAAAGTTTGTCTAGACGAAATGGGCAGACAACCCAAAACCAATCTTTCCCCCTTACCACTTAAAAGCAAAACTATTCTGAAACTGATGACATTGATCATGTGAATGCTGCTCTCAAGAAGACCTATTTTATTCCTATTTAGGTGTATCTGTGTCTGTATGTGCATGTATGTTTGGAAGGATGCCAATGGAGTCCAGATGTTGAGCTGTTGGAAACTCTGGTCCCCTCAAAGAGTAGCAAGAACCCTTAACTTCTGAGCCGAGTTCCTAGCGCTAGCTGTTGTTGATGATGACCCTGACCTGCTGATTCTCAGGCTTCCACCTTTTGTTTGTTTGTTTGTTTGTTTGTGTTTCATTTTTTGAGACAGGATTTCTCTGTGTAGCCCTGGCTTGTCCTGGAACGCACTCTATAGACTAGCTGTCCTCCAACTCAGAAATCCACCTGCCTCTGCTCCCGAGTGCTGGCATTAAAAGCTACCATCGATCAGCCAGGATTCCACTCTTTTTTTTTTTTTTAAGAGATTTATTTATTTATTTATTTTGAGTGCACTGTAGCTGTCTCCAGACACACCAGAAGAGGGCATCAGATCCCATTACAGATGGTTGTGAGCCACCATGTGGTTGCGGGGAATTGAACTCAGGACCTCTGGAAGGGCAGTCAGTGCTCTTAACCACTGAGCCATCTCTCCAGCCCAGGATTCCACTCTTAAAAGTGGTACAATTCATGCTGTGTACTGCACCCAGCTGAGAATGCCATTAATTCTAGATAATAGAAGAAAACTCAAAAGTTAGTTTCAAAAATTACCCAGACTGAGCAAAATAATACCTCCTTTGATCTCTCAAACTGACTGAGGATCTGAAATCTACTGCCAATGCATGTGGATGAGGAGTAAGTTCAGATAGCAGTGCAGATTCCACTAGGCTTCTGGGAAGCAGGCAGATGCCAAGGAAGTGGACAGAGTGAATATTTCATTAAGAAAGGGATGATAGCCAGGCATGGTGGATCTTTGAGTCTGAGGCAGTCTGCTCTCTCTATAGAGCAAGTTCCCGGACAGTCAAGGATACACAGAGAAACCAGTCTTGAAAAACAAACAAACAAATGGATAATCAATGGTGTTAAACTGCTTTCTAAATATTCATGTTTATATCCATAGCATTAGTGCTATGCTCCACCTTGGTGAGAGAAGCTTCTGTTTGCAGTGGGCAATGGTTAAGGAAGAGACTCATAACTGGTCAAATACTGAGAACAAGTAACTGCTGAGCTCTACACAGGACATCCATTGCACCACCTCCAAAGCTTAGGGACACTGTGGAAGAAGGGCAGAGAATGTGAAAGCCAGAGGATGGGGAGAAGTGCTGCCACTGGATGCATGAGCTCATAACAGTTGTGTCTACCTGTACAAGACTTTCCACCTCTCTCCGAGGAAAGGAGAGCCATATTCTTCTGTGGAAGAGCCAGTAGTAAGTTGTTTTTGCTCAAGTAAATAACCCACCACCCATATTCATGTAAGCAATCCTAATTAAATATACACACACAAACACAAGTAGGGAATGTATTGTGGTATTGTGGGAGAAGTTCTATATGAAGAAAAAAGGGACAAAAGAAGATGATGGGGAGGGGAAACCATCTAAGTATCCCGTGTGTGTGTGTGTGTGTGTGTGTGTGTGTGTGTGTGTGTGTGTGTGTGTGTGAGAGAGAGAAACTGTGAAAGAAGAAAGGAAGGGATGGAAAGATAAGCCAAGCAGGGAGGAGAGGTAGATTCAGAGACAGACATGGATGTCCATCATTGTAATCTCAGGACTTGGAAGACTTAAAGCAAGAGGACTGCACTGAGTTTGGGGCCAGATTGGGTAAATTCAAGTCCAACCTAGGCTACATATTAAGATTTTTGTCTTGAGGGGAGGGGAAGAGAGATGAGCATGGGGTTGAATGCACACTTGTTGCTACTGTCCACAGTCAAGGGAGTCCAGGAGCCTGAGAGGTTTTCATTTCTAGTTCTATCTATATTTAACAGATACCTTTGGCCAAGTCAGTTACAGTTTGATCCTCATTTTCCTGCCTTAAAACTGGGACAGTGTTAGTTATAGTATTGTTATATATTATAGAATTGTTGAGATTATCAGATAATCATGGGTATACGGTACTTGGCACAATTTGGGAACACAGTAGCTACAAACGAATGGCAGATATGATCGCTTATCGTTGACCTAGTCTCATATGAATATTAGCAGTAAAGTGTTGAATCCTGTAGATTAGACAGTGCTGATTTGAGCAGGGGAGTTTCAATTTGAATTTGTAACAGATTACAAATTTCTTATTTTCTTTAAATACTTTATCTCATTTATTGTATGTTGGATGTATATGGATGTATGTACTTGTGTAGAGTTCAGAAGGCAACTGGGTTTGAACTCAGGTGGTCAGGCCTAGCAGGATGCCTCTATCTGTTTTTGGGTTTTGTTTTTGTTTTTGAGACAGGATATAGATCAAGCTGGCCCAGAATTCATTATGTAGCCTAAGCTAGCCTTGAGCTTGCAACAATCCTTCTGCCTTGGCTCCTGGCTAATTGGCATTACCAATCTCGTTTACTTGGTGTCATGAACTAGACTGGTATTGATTTCCTGCTATATTATCTTCATTTTTCTGCCATCATCTGTGGCTAAAGAAAAATAACTTCCATAAGGATGTTTCTACAAGTTCATGTGCTCTCTCAGGATTAAGTATCTCCTGCTGCCATGTGTTACATGACAGTTACATTCTGGACTGAAAACAAAGATGCCCACAATATTTTGTCTATTCCCAGGTAGAGATGGGAGGTTGTTTTTCCATCTTCTTGAAGCAGGGCTGAATACATGACTTAGGCATGCTTGCGCTCATTCTCTTTCCTATGTGTTCTCGTTCTCCCCCCCCCCCCCGTCTTCTCCCCACTCCTCAAATATAAAGAACCCTAAGCCCCTGGATGACACATGGTACGGCTGTCTCAGGCAAGGTCTCAATGTGATTTGGACCATCCTAAACTATTCAGGATTGGGGAACCACCAGGTGACCACAGAGATCAGCCAAGGTGGCCCCGACCAGAAACGCTTAGCCAAGTCACAGAAACAGGAGCAGTAGTTTTTGTCTGGTAGGTTTTTGTACTAAGTTTTAGGGGCCATTGTTGTGTAGCAAAGCCGACATACTTGTGCTAAATGAATACACAGGTGCTGCTCCCTTACCCGCCTCTCTTCTGTGCTCTATGCCAACTCCCTTCTCCTATCTTCAGATCCCTTCAGGTCCTCTTGAAGGAATGATTCCTTCAAAGTCCAACTAATTCCTTTCCCATTGAGCCCTACACTCTTTTCTCTAAATTCTCTTCTAGGACAAGCTCATTTTGTACCACACCATCTCCAGCCCTGATTTTCCAGGCAATTTAACATGATTAAGACAGCAGTAGTGTATTCACATACATAAAATAAATCTTAAAAAAAAAAAAAAACCAAAACCCAAAAACAAAACCCAGAAACAAAAAACCCAAAACAACAACCAAAAAACTCCAAAATCAAAGCCATCAAGTTTCTCCTAAAACACATTTATGAAACCACTGTACTATATGAGAAACACATCTTCCCCTCCTCTCACAGCCCCTCCTCTCCTTTCTACATCCAGCCTGCCCAACCTTCTCTGCAGAAGGAGTCCTTGTAAGTAAGCCCCCCCTTTGTGACTACTGTCCTGTACTAGTTCCCCGTCTCCCAAGGCTTCCCAGCCCCTCTGCCCTCAATGCCCAGCATCCTTTCCTACCCTTACCCTTGCAGACGCTGGCGCTGACT
The DNA here is from genome assembly GCF_021556685.1 of Rattus norvegicus. NCBI lineage: Eukaryota > Metazoa > Chordata > Mammalia > Rodentia > Muridae > Rattus > Rattus norvegicus. Next base: position 84,599,791 of record NC_141547.1, read on the forward strand.
CCCCACGTATTCCTCAGGAGCCAAGGTGGTTTTGTCACTCACTTTCTCTGTTAGAGACCATCTGTGGGCAGGCTGCTCTCCCAGCTTCACCTAGACTATCAGGAGCACATGACTTCTCTTTCTAGGAAAATGCTACTTTCCCCTCTCCCTTCAGGTCTTTTGGATAAAAGAATGCTGCATGCCACTTGGCCATAATGTCGCAGTGCCCTAAGATCACAGAGCTCTTCTCTGCCTGCAGCTCTCACTGGAACAACTAATCTCTCTCTCTCTCTCTCTCTCTCTCTCTCTCTCTCTCTCTCTCTCTCTCTCTTTCTTTTCTTGAAACAGGGTCCTGCTGCCTAAATTCATGATTCTTGCTTCATCCTTCTAAAAACTAGAACTACAGGCATGTGACACCCATGCCCTGCTGGGGTACTGTCTTTAAATCTAAATATAGAGAGATCCCACTCGAAGCTCCCTGTTTAATTAGTATTACTTTTAAATACAATGTTAAGAGGTTATCCATATACTAGGGAACCAACACACTTCTGTTTCTATAGCTTCTAGCAAATAATTTAGAAAAGTCCCTAAATTCAAGCTGCATTCTAAGTTCTACTGTGTCCTTCAATTAATTTTCATCAAACAACTAAAAGCCTACTTCAGGCTTCCTCTAGCTACTGTATTATTCAGCATTAGTAGGACTTTAACAGCACAAAGGAAGTGGGTTGGTTCTAGTACAACTGTATATTGGCTAAAGATCTCCCCAAGCCGCATAAAGCCTTGTTTGCTCATTCACCTTTTCTAAGGAGAACGTTTTCTAGTCCATCAGAACCCATTTACTTCTACTCTTTCATCTTTCCTCAAGACAAATGCTGCTTCACCCTCCCACCCTCTCAATGCATCTCCCCAGCCAAGAGGATACTTTGCTGGTCTTTGGATTTTCATGTGAACAAAGTCGATGCACCAGGCGGCTGTTTATGGCAATAACCTTTATTAGCACCAGAGATACTATTTCCTAATGACCTCTTAATTATAATATTTCAGGGATAAGATACATCCAGACAGTTTTAAGTTCAATGGATTCCCCTCCCCTATTCCCTTTTCATAGTCACCAGAAGAGGGAAAGAAGTGTTAGAGGAAGAATGAGTACCAAAACAAAACACTGCATTGGACTTTGTAGGTTACATTAATCTCTAAACAATACCAAAGATTGAGTTTTAGGGGACACCTCCATTATATCACAGCATATTACACAACTTTTAGAAGTTAAAAGTATCACCATGAAATAGACAAGCAGATAATATTTAATGAGGTCCCTAAAATAGAGCAGCTAACTTTCTGTAAGTCCTGTCATTCTTATCACATGCTAATACTTATAATGGGAGCAAAGAACTGTTTGATGAGTTTGAAAGTGACAGGGATGACAGGGAGCCACAAAGCACACCTTAGGCTAAAGTACAGAGGTAGGCAAGCACACTGTGGGAGATGTCTTTCTCTCTTCATGACTCTCCAGGGTGATGGTTCAATGTAATTCAGGCAGAGATGTTCTACTCATTCCTTTACCTTGTTGATCTTGCAACCACATCATGGGCTGCAGCCAACCCTCATGTGTGTGTGTGCGTGTGCATGTGTATTCATTTGTTCATTGTCCCTGCATCCCCTTTACTGACCAAGGGCCTCATAAGGGCAGGGAACGTAACCACCATGGTGTCAGGAGTGTCTAGCCCACTGCCTGAGCTGTAGGAGAGCCATAATAAATGTATAACCGAATTACAAAGACCTGTTTTCCTGTCCCAAAAGGAGTGACATCGGCAAGTTCCTGTCTAAGTACCTTAGATGGGAGGCTGGGGCTTCTTTGCATCCTGTTCAACAATGTGTTACAAAGTAGACTGCTGAGTCTAATTCCTGTGCTGTTAGTAGCTGCTGAAATGTTCTTGGTTGGAAGATCTCACAGACATGAGGAACGCCAAATCCAAGCCTGTACTAGCAGGCTAGAGGACCGCAGATAACCGAGTAACATCAAACATACCACTGCTCAAGAGGACGAGGGGACAGAGAATGCCATTTTTTTTTTTTTAAAGCTCTTTGGGGCAGTAAGATTTTCAAGCACATTCTCACTACTGATACAATAGCATTTAGTATGGTAGGGTGACTTCATAGAAACAAAGAAATGGCCAGACCCCAAAAGAAAGTATGGAGAAAAGATATTTAGGGAATGATATAAAACTATTAAGCCTTCTTCTGCGTTATTTTCTCTGAGTAAAGACATTTTTAGCAGTATCAGCAATACTAACCTCCCCTGGTAAAGGCTATTTCCAATATTCCACACTGCCCATGGTAGGTGCTATCAGGCCCCAGTTAGTTCCTCCTGCTACTGTAGCAAAGCCTTTAAAAATCCAGGGTTATCATGTTATTCCACATACTCATGCTTTTATGACCTAGACGGCGAATCTCTTTGGTAGAATTTGTTTTCCTTCTCTTTTTAATTTTCTTTCATTTTTAGTGTGTACTTAAGCATAGGTGTGTGTGTGTGTGTGTGTGTGTGTGTGTGTGTGTGTGTGTGTGTGTGTGTGTGTAGGGGGCACTCGGAAATAAATGCTCCAGGTATATATTTTTCTGGCAGAGGGCAGCCAGGGATAAGTGTGCTGACAGCAATATGCTTCTCAACAATGAGAAGGGTGTAGACTCCAGGAATCCATTCTGTTACACACGTAGAACTGGAGAGCCACTCTCCAGAGGCTCCACAAACCAGAGGACAGAATTGATGTGCCAAGCAGAACTGCAGTGGTCTGAAACAGCTTGTGAAGCTGGTGCTAACCTGGGTCCTGGACAAGCCTTAGCTAATGTCTGCAGCCCAGCTCCTCTCCCCAAGTCTGGGACCATTCATTTTTGAACTGCTTCCAGGGTTTTGAGTTTTAAAGACTCTATCAGACAAAGTCCAGCCCCAGCTTTCAGGGAGCAACTGCTTGGGAGAAGTACCCTTCCTGTATTTGGCTCAGAAAATGGTGTAATTTCCCCCAGTAAGTTTTTTGAAGTCCCTTAGGCACAAGCATTTTGTACTAAGCCATGAATTTGACCACAAGGACTACAACCATGACTATGATGACACAAAAATCATCAATGATGATGACAACGACACCAACAATAAAAGCTAGCTGTCATATATTGGTGCTTAAAACACAAAGGACACATGGAATTTCCTGGCTCCCTTGTCACACCACTCTCACTGATGGCAAAGGTGTTGCCTGAAAATAGAATTGCTTTTTGAGGCTAAAAAGGTATAGAATTCACTTAGAATTATCTAAAACCAGTTCTACAACTTACTTAACAGTTACTCGATGCTTTAGGTCAAGAGAAGCCCTGTTTATCTGTCTTTCTGGAGCCAAAGAAACATTGAATTGCAGGGACTCTTTGCCCTCAGCACCCACAGGTGTCTCACAGGGCAAGGATACATAAACAATAGGACAGGTAGCACTGATGGGTCCAGGCACAGCCTCCAAGTATTTGATCTTAAGGATCAAAAGATGATTGATCCACCATCTGGATGTAACGGCTAAGGAACTATAGGAAAGAAAGTGGACCTTGCCAGTGCTTTCAGTTCTCCTCGGCCTGGCACCTCAGAGTCACAGCTCTTCCTTACTGTTCTGCATTTTGCTCCTGCCTGTGGGATGGAGGGAACTTCACTTTCCCTAAGCATGGCCTAAGTATTTCAAGAGGCAGCGTAAGCTCCAATTTGGGCATAACTTCAATGACTAGCCAATCCAGGTGACCCAGCCCAACCGCTTTGTTTTGGATTAGGCTGGCTGCAGGGTCCCCTGGCTGTGGTGGGCCTACACTGTTGCAGCTTTCCCAAAAGAGGATCCTGTTACAAAGAGAAGCTGGAAATTTCTTTGCACACAAGCAGAGACATGGCAAGCCCTGTAAAGGCCCCAGGGTAAGGATTAAAGAAAAACAAAATAGAAACCCTTCCATTTCTAATTAGGGTCTTCATTTGCCAAAGTGCCATCCCCAGCAGGAGGGTTTACATCTAGGCCATGCTTGGAGTTACTTGGAAAACTTCTCCCAGCAGGTTGGTTCCTCAGTTTAGGCTCCTTTGAGCCAACAGTTTCTGGTTACTAAGAAGGAGCGATGCCTGCATACTGCTTTAACTGGCCTGGCTTTTGCAGCCAGCTTAGCTGTATGAACAATCTTCCATTCAGAACCTAAAGATAAAAGCACAGTTTGGTTGAAAAATCTCTTTAAATTTTTTTTTCAAAACTTGGGAATTACAGGTTTTGGAGTTGGCATTATTTCTCTTGTGCATGGAGTGTTTTTCCCCCTCTGCCTTGGTTCTCAGCCAGCAAGGGCTGCATCCTGGACTTCAGCCAGCCACCAGTCCCCATTTCCTTGCCATTCACACCATAGGGCTGGTGGCAGCTGGCCATAGAGACAAGACAGCAATTCCCCATTTGTAAGAGGTTGGCCACAAAACAGTGACAGCCAGCCTAGGGCACCTCCTGTGTGTTTCCTTCTCAATCTTCATGTCCAAAAGTGAACATCTTCTAACACACAGAAATACTGGGAGCTGGGCCTGGACGCAACAATTCTTCTCTGTTCTGGAATTCTCGGGATGACATTAAATTGATAAATATATTTGTTTAACTTTCTAGGTTCTAAAAAAAAAAAAGCAAAACCAAACAAACAAAAGAAAACAACTATGCAAATGTTGTTTCTAAAAAAGGAAAAAAAGGGGCAAAAAAACAAAACAAAACAAAAAAACAAGACACCAAAGCACAGGCAACAGGAAAAAATAGACAAATTAGACTTCCTTAAGACTAAAAACATTTGTGAATCAAAGGATACTATCAAGAGAATGAAAAGTCAGTCCAAAGAACGAGAGAAAATATTGCAAATTGTAAACTAGATAAGAGATTAATACCAAGAATATATAAAGAATCCCTAAAACTCAATCACAAAACCCAACCAATCTAACTTCAAAACAGGCAAAAGATTTTAATTAATTGTTCTCCAAAGAGAATGGAAAATGGACAAAAAGTATGCAAAAGGTTTCTCGGCATCATTGATCATTAAGAAAATGCAAATCAAAGCTACCATGAACTACCAGTCCATAGCAATTAAAATGAACATTATTTGCCTGTGTATATGTGTATACACATGGTAACAGGATGTGTAAAATAAACTTTTGTACATTTCTGGTGGGAAAGTAAAATGGTGTAGCTTTTTCGGAAAGCAGTATACTGATTCCTCAACAAGTTAACCATGAGTGACCATGTGGTTCAGCAATTTCACATTAAGGTACAGTGTATGCTCCCAGGGAGTCAAAGCAGGGTTTCTCAAAGAGATATTAATGTGCTCTTATTCATGGGTGTGTCATTTATATTCACTCAAAGATAAAAAAGTAACCCAAGGATTAATCAACAGAAGAACGGACAAAGTGTGACAAGTACAACAGTACACGTATTATTCAATCACAAAAAGCAAAAAGTTCTGATACATGGTACAATATGGATGACCTTGAAGCCATGATACTGGTGAAAGAACCAGTCATAAGAGGACAACTATTTTATTGGCACATTTATATAAAATGCCAAGCACAGGCGAATCCAGAGAGATGAAGAGTTGGTGCTTAGTGAGTATGGGTTTTAGTGAGGAAGGAAAGAATGTTTGAGATAGCTGCTGCCGTTATGTGCTAAAACAATGTAAACTTATGTCATATCTCAGAACTGTATACTCCAGAAGTTAAAATAGTAAATCTCATGTTATCTATAGTTAATCTATCATCATCTACCTGGTCATCTAGTATCCACTCCCACATACTTTTTTTAGAGGGCACAGTTCTGATGTTTAAAAATATGGCTATACATACCAGGCAAATGCTTTCTACTAAGTTACAACCCAACTCCTTAAAAGCAATCTCAATTGAAGAAAGGGGGGTGGTGGTACACACCTCTAATTCCAGGCAGTCAGGTGGATCTCCTTTGAGTTTGAAGCCACCCTGGTCTACATAGCAAGGTATAGGATAGCTAGGGCTATACAGAGAAAGACCTTGTTTCAAAAGTAAACAAAACCAAAAGAGATTGAGGAGAAGGGTGGGGAGAAAAAAATGGGCTGAGAGAATTAACAGGGGGGCACATCCTTATTTTGTTTTATGTTGACCGGCAAGTCCTACCAAGTACTACTTTGGTTCCTGTAAAAAACAATAAAACTTGCTTTAAGTTTTAAGGTTTTAAATTTACTCTAAAGCTTTAAAAATATTTATTTAGTATATATGTATATGTGCATGAGTGTATGCATGTATACCACATGTATACCACATGTGTGTAGTGGCCTACAGGCTGGGTGTACTGTAACTGGAGTTGCAGGCAGTTGTTGAGCCATCATGTGTATGCCTGGAACCCCTGGAACGACATTAAGTACTCTTACTGCCGAGTCTTTTATTCACTCCTCTTTCTCCTGAGCGCCATAGAACTGCATCTATAAGCAATGCGATAGAAGTATCTAGAAATAGGCAAGATTTTTTCCTTTCTTTCTTTTTTTTTTTTTTTTTTTCTTTTGAGACTAGGTTTCTCTGTGTAGCCCTGGCTGCCCTGGAACTTTTGGCTAGCCTCAAACTCAGAGATCCACCTGCCTCTGCCCCCCCTCCCCCAATGCTAGGATTAAAGGTGTGTACTACCACTGCCCAGATTAAGCAAGCTATTTCCAGTAGGAAGCACATCCTATTTCCCTTCAGCTTCTCTTCCCTCCCCTCTGCCTTCTGTTCCTTTTCTGCACTTATATGCAACTTTTCCTTATTCAGGGGATCTTCTTCTGCCCCTAAGATCTCCAGGCTCTGTTGAGTGTTTCTGGAATACACCAAATGTTATTTATACTACAGCTGACCCACTCTTGGAATTTTCTCCCTCTTTTCCTTACCCAAACATATACCTTCTTGAAAACCATTCCCTCTGTGAATCCATCCCTGCTGATACTCTACCGGTCCAGAAAAACTTCCAGGAAAAAGTGCTTCCCAAGATGAAGGAGCTCATGGAGACCCTCACCCATGGCCAACTGCGAACCTGGGAGTGTTTCTAGAGTACTTGGACAGCTATAATGGGTGATTTTTACTATCTCTGACACATCTATACCTTAAATTACAAACTCTAGCTCCAAAGCTGTGGATAGTCTTGGGTAACAAAAAGGATCAGTGGTTCCCTAGATTACAGCCACATAGTTTGGATAGGCAAGAGAACTAAACTGAGGAGTCCACTAAAATTGATGATGTTCTACTTTTGTAACCAGCTAAGCTACCAACAAGGACCACAATCATTAGTGGCATGGAGTGAAAAAAAAACCATCAAAAGCATACTCTCTTCCTGCAGGGACCAAAGACTGAGGCCACTCTATGACTCTCATCATAAAGAATATGAAGAGTCACTCAACCTTAAAGTTAGAAGGGCTTGCTGGGCATGCCTTTAATCCAGAAGATGGGAGGAAGAATCAGGCAAATCTCTGAGTTGAGGCCACTTGGTCTACAGAGTGAGTTCCAGTATAGCCAGAACTATAGTAAACCCTCTCTCAAAATAAACACACACAAACAAAAACCAAAAACACAACCACCACCACCGCAACAATCCCCCCCCCAAAAGTCAGAAGGGCTTAGGGTGGGAAGAAACAAAACCATATATCTATACTACATAGAATGAATCTGTCTGTCTGTCTGTCTGTCTGTCTGTCTGTCTGTCTACCTACCTACCTACCTACCTACCTACCTACCTATCACTCTCTTTAGGTTACATACTCGATACCTAAGAAAGCCTAAGATTAGACAAAGCATCTGGGAGAATTGGCTCAGAACATGTAACATAAATATCCATCATGAGGACTCCACAACTGTAACCCAGTGCTGCAGCATTCAAAGCTGTGGTCAGACAGACTTTGAATTGACAAGGTCTCCAACTCCAATCATTAAGAACACAGTTGGGAACACACACTCTGCCCACCAAATGGTTAGGATAGCATTTTTGAACATTCAGTCTTCTTATCTTTTTCCTTACCAAATTTGGTATGGGCAGGTAAGAAAAAAGGAAAAGGGATACATTGTTAGGAAACTATAATCTACATTAAAAAAAACCTAGTAGTTTTTAAAAATATAGTTCTTTAAGATGTTTCTTTCTCTTATTAGCCTCTGAAATATTTAAGCACTAATAAGGTATTTGTTTTCTAGAAAAGTTTCTACTCTACAAACTGGAAGGGCAGAGATAGAAGAGTGGTCCCTGTTTGCCAAAACATGGCCATTGTTAGGTAATCCTGGTACTTAATCCCCGTACTCACTGGAAAAAAACCTAACACCATTGCCTTCCAGTAGGAATCATGTTGCCTGTAACAGGGGCCATATTCTCCATTTTATTTCCCATAGTATTCCAAGGACACCAGCTTAGGGTTCCAATAGCATGTTCCAACAGAGCAGCACAGAGTAAGCTTTTCTAAGAAGCCACCCCTAAATGACAATTGTTCCACAGGTAGTGAACATAGATTTTTGGGGAAGCAAAATTTATCACCCTCACATTTCCAAGTTTTAGAACCCTTCCAAGATGTTTTAAGTAGAAACTACAGTTAAATCCATCAAAGTGAATTCTCTTGTAGTAATATAAAGAGTATCTGTGTCCTGGGAACTAAATTCCTATCACTACAGGGAAACCTACAGGGCAGGAAAGAGGTATTCTGAAGGCTGACAAGAAATCAGGAAAGCAACACCAGGATGAAAGCCCAAATAAAGAATTTCAACCCTTGGAAAAGTTAGCCCACATGTCCTCTGCTATATGGTAAGCTCAGACAGACACCAAGCTGCTAGCTCTGAGAGCTAGGGTTCAGGCTTGGCACCTAAATCAAGAGTTTTACTCCAGTCTCAACTTGGAAATCGCAACTTCCAAATCTCTAAGCTATAAGTTCTTCCTATTTTCTTTCGGCTGGAGGAGCCTGTTCCCTGCATTCTGAAACACAGGAAGGAAAGCAACTGTCAAACCTGGAAATCTGGCTCTGGAAGAGTGAGCAGGCAGCGCTCCCCCAGCCTGTCTCCAGGGACAGCAAAGAGCCATCTTTCAACTTCATTCTCTGCTCGCCCCAAAAAAAGACAGGAGTCTGGCCAAGGATGTCTAACATTAGTCTCCCATTCCCACATCTTCCCCAACCCATCATTTTCTTTCCCCCTTCCCCACCCAGAAGACTGCTACCTCTTACAAGGACCTAAGACTTTGCACTCTCCTTCAGTTTCTCTGATTTCCTAAACAAAGAGATGCAGGGAAAATACCACTCTACAGACTATAAACATCTATAAGGGGCTCACTAAGGACTGGGAGCACATGGTAGGGCTGTGAGGTAGCCTTCCTTGGCAAAGGCTAGGTCTTCCTCCTGGCAGGCGGGTCAGAGGCCTGGCAGAGGAGCCTCTCATTGTGCACTCCCTAGGGCAGGCAGCAGGGAGTCTGGGAGGAGAAAGGATCCCTTTGAAGCACATGGCGTTAAGAGCTTCCCAGTGACCATGGAAACAGGCACAGTGGGTTCCCAGCCTGAGAACCAGGGAGAGCCAGCCTGGATTCAAACACAAAACATACACAGGGCACACAAGATCTAAAAAGCAAGGGGCCAAGGCTAAGGGTATGTAGCCTGGCTGGCAGGAACTGAGAAGCTCCCTGTTAGGAAAATCCAGCCTACGAAGCTGTGCAGGTTTGATGGGAAGCGGGACATCCTTTTCATTCCCAAGGCTTTCTTCTCACTAGTTGCTGCCCTGTGGGTTGTACTCAGTACCTCCCTCACAGGTCAATATAGTTGGACCTTTAGCTGGCCTCTGGCAGCCAGGCCTGGGTCTAGCAGGAGGTGAGCAAAGGAGTGTCACTGCAGCCGCACCCCGCCCCTCCTCCCTTGGGATGAGGCCCCTGCCAAGGTGATCTGGTGAAGCCACTGGGGGGAGGGTGAGAAAGAGACAGCTTTCATGTCTGTCTTTCCCTCAGAAGAGACACAAAGCACAGCAAGACAGGACTAGCAGGCCAGAACTCCCTACCTCTGAGATGGATAGCTGGAGGCATTCGGGGAGTGGGTAGCCCCCTAGATTGGTACCTGGTGCCCTGATCTTGGAGCCCTAGAGACCAGCAGCCCTGTACATGGTGCTTCTGGATTCCCTTTCACAGCTGTCTGCCTCTTCCTGGGATGAAGTTACACTCAAGTCTCCATGTTATCTGAGAGTCTTTGTGACGTTTTAGGCTTAATTTTGCCAGGGTTCCAACTTAAAAGAGGAAGAGAAAATAGACTGGCTTTTCTTTTTTTCCCCCCAGCAAGATGAGAAAACAATGTGGTTAGAGTGTGTTAAAGAGGAAAGATCCCTGCTTACAGATAGAGTATCTCTGTCTTGTACTAGAGGGAATCAAAATCAAATAAATCTGGCTTAGCACCAGATCAGGGAAGGTGCCACAAAAAGGCACAAGTCCACTTTAGCCACTGCCTGCTGGATGAGCAGGGCCGACTTCTTTAGACCAGCTTCTCTTAGGGAAGGCAGTGTTTGGACAGGCCTGCAATTTGAGAAGCCAGTTAGGTGCATTCTCCCTTTCTTACCTTTGTTGGGCTGCCAAAATATTTACCTGACTTCTTAACTCTAAATCTCTGAAACGCACCTGGATTGCAGAAAACAGGCAATTTTCTTATTTTTTTCTAACTCATGTAAGACAGTCCAATTTAAGCAAAAATAACAATATCATGAGGAGGTCAGGAAGAAAGGAAGGCTGGTAAGAGATGTCACTTTACACAATTCAGTCACTTCTTCAGAGGCCGGTAGGTAGCCTGGACTCGTCTGTACATAGTTGTGGATGGGGTGGGTGGGTGGTAGCTGCAAGGGCTCTATGAATAACCAACAGATTTTCAGGTGAGCCTTTGGCAAATCAAATGGATTTTATTGGCTTTTAGGAAGAGTCCATTTCTATGCCAAGTAAAGTATGTGTGGCAGTCAACTACATTGATTATCATCACCATCATCATTAACATTATTACATTAACCACTGTATAAAAGCTGACTGCCTTGTAACATCAGATTGGGGACCATGTCCCAAGGAGAAAGGAGGAATGCTGCAACCACAAAGGCTGAATGTACTTTAAAGAATTTCAGATGATAGGGAAGATCCCAAATCAGCTGAAAAACAAAATAAAACTGGGGAGGGGGTGTGTGGTCTTCTGAAGTTTTGGTCTAGCAGAAGAGGAACTGTGTGCCCACCTCTCTTACCATGTGTGTCTGTCTATCAGTCCATTTGCCAAGGCTGAGTGGTCTATAGCCAGGCTTCCATATAGGCTGGTTCTCAATGAAGCCATTTCACTGAGATGGGAAGATCTCAACGGAAAGGTCTCTGCACTGCCTGTTGGTACTCGTCTTAGGCTCTCCAGAATTCCAACTAATGATCCTACCTGCCCTCTCAGCTCTCGGGCCTCAAACCCTCATGAGAAGAACCCGGCCTTCGTTAGAGAGATTATCTACAGTGTGTTGTTCATCAGCAAACCTTTGAGAGAAAAACTACTTAGAAAACATTTTGATCTTAACATTCTAAAATGGAACTTTTAAAAACTGTTCTCGAGTTCTCTGCACCCAAATCCCGTCGGAGGGAGAGCTAAACCTTCACAGAGGCGGACACGCCTGGGAAACCAGAAGAGACTGCACTCTGTGCACATCCAGACGCCAGAGGAAAACACCAAACGCCATCTGGAACCCTGGTGCACGGAGGCTCCCAGAAAGAGCGGCACAGATCTTCCCGGTTGCTGCCGCCACGGAGAGGACGTAGGCAGTACCCCGAGAGCAAACTTGAGCCTTGGAACCACAGGTAGGACCAACTTTTCCCCTGCAAGAAACCTGCCTGGTGAACTCAAGACACAGGCCCACAGGAAGAGCTGAAGACCTGTACACAGGAAAAACTACACGCCCGAAAGCAGAACACTCTGTCCCCATAACTGGCTGAAAGAAAACAGGAAAACAGGTCTACAGCACTCCTGACACACAGGCTTATAGGACAGTCTAGCCACGGTCAGAAATAGCAGAACAAAGTAACACTAGAGATAATCTGATGGCGAGAGGCAAGCGCAGGAACCCAAGCAACAGAAACCAAGACTACATGGCATCATCGGAGCCCAATTCTCCCACCAAAGCAAACACGGAATATCCAAACACACCAGAAAAGCAAGATCTAGTTTCAAAATCATATTTGATCATGATGCTGGAGGACTTCAAGAAAGACATAAAGAACTCCCTTAGAGAACAAGTAGAAGCCTACAGAGAGGAATCGCAAAAATCCCTGAAAGAATTCCAGGAAAACACAATCAAACAGTTGAAGGAATTAAAAATGGAAATAGAAGCGATCAAGAAAGAACACATGGAAACAACCCTGGACATAGAAAATCAAAAGAAAAGACAAGGAGCCGTAGATACAAGGTTCACCAACAGAATACAAGAGATGGAAGAGAGAATCTCAGGAGCAGAAGATTCCATAGAAATCATTGACTCAACTGTCAAAGATAATGTAAAGCGGAAAAAGCTACTGATCCAAAACATACAGGAAATCCAGGACTCAATGAGAAGATCAAACCTAAGGATAATAGGTATAGAAGAGAGTGAAGACTCCCAGCTCAAAGGACCAGTAAATATCTTTAACAAAATCATAGAAGAAAACTTCCCTAACCTAAAAAAAGAGATACCCATAGGCATACAAGAAGCCTACAGAACTCCAAATAGATTGGACCAGAAAAGAAACACCTCCTGTCACATAATTGTCAAAACACCAAACGCACAAAATAAAGAAAGAATATTAAAAGCAGCAAGGGAAAAAGGTCAAGTAACATATAAAGGCAGACCTATCAGAATCACACCAGACTTTTCGCCAGAAACTATGAAGGCCAGAAGATCCTGGACAGATGTCATACAGACCCTAAGAGAACACAAATGCCAGCCCAGGTTACTGTATCCTGCAAAACTCTCAATTAACATAGATGGAGAAACCAAGATATTCCATGACAAAACCAAATTTACACAATATCTTTCTACAAATCCAGCACTACAAAGGATAATAAAGGGTAAAGCCCAACATAAGGAGGCAAGCTATACCCTAGAAGAAGCAAGAAACTAATCATCTTGGCAACAAAACAAAGAGAAGAAAAGCACACAAACATAACCTCACATCCAAATATGAATATAACAGGAAGCAATAATCACTATTCCTTAAGATCTCTCAACATCAATGGCCTCAACTCCCCAATAAAAAGACATAGATTAACAAACTGGATACGCAATGAGGACCCTGCATTCTGCTGCCTACAGGAAACACACCTCAGAGACAAAGACAGACACTACCTCAGAGTGAAAGCCTGGAAAACAACTTTCTAAGCAAATGGTCAGAAGCAAGCTGGAGTAGCCATTCTAATATCAAATAAAATCAATTTTCAATTAAAAGTCATCAAAAAAGATAAGGAAGGACACTTCATATTCATCAAAGGAAAAATCCACCAAGATGAACTCTCAATCCTCATCTTCGGTTGGTTTATATACAAGTGTGCAATTTCTAGGCTTGAAAGTAAAATGATGCTATCTGGTGCTGGATAGAGGAGCCTTATTTTTTATTATGGCAGCTTGCTATTTTTGTAACATGGTGATTTGGTTGAACACAATAAAGTACAGTAGTAACTGATCTCCCCTTCTTCCTGGATGAGTGAGGAGATGATTAAATGTTGATGTCAGCATCCTTGAGCATATTCAGATGAGCTTCTGCTTCTGTTGAAAAGGATGCTGTGTTTGATTGTGGTCCGAAGCTTTGAAGCACTACTTGGCATCTCCTTCCTTGGAGGTCTCACTGTTTAAACATAACAGATTTGATAGCTTGTTGGTAAGGTGAGGTCCAGCTTGTCTCCACTAGGTCATCTTCATGTGAATCCGGTGGTTATACGGTTTTATACTAGGGATATTTCATTTTTTTAATAACGATTTTAGCTGACATTCATGGAGAGAATGAATCCTTAGAACTGTGCCACTAGTGAAAGGAAATCCTGTCTAGAGTATGTTTCTTTACAAAGCTGTGTCACACCATCCTTTGGGCCCTCTGCTGGAAAAGTAGAATCAAGTCTCAAATAATGCCTTTTAAATTGTATCCTCTAGTATTATAGATGTAGGACAGTACTGTATCATACCTCTGTGGATGTAAAATAGCTTGTACCTGCTTTATGATACGTAGTAGTGACCGTGCTTTATCAGAGCTGTTTTTAATGATGTTGCTCAGAATGTTTTCTTTCCAGATGATGATTGAGAAGCTAATTTAAAAAAAAAAAATGGTGCCAGGTACCACAAGAGTAACAGAACTGTGCTGTTTTCTCGGGTTTTGTTTTTTTACTTTTTTTTTTTTTTAAATGGAGTGTGCTGGATGTCTCTACAGTTTTGTTCAGATGACTGCAGAACCTGGAAAAGCTGTTGCTGCTGTTGATGCATAACACACTGCTATTATTGGTCTTTTTATATAAATATAAATATATATATATACAGATATATAATTTGAATTTTTTGAAACTTTAGCTGTGCTGTCAACTTTGGAAAAAAGTATCCCCATTTACTGTGTTGAGTTGGCACTGTACAGAAATTAACAGCCATATTGGTCTAGAAATGTTGAACTTAAGTTTTTTCCATTTGTACAGGGGTAACACACTGTATTAAATATGTAAGGTCTTATCTACGTGGGTTTGATTACAAAAACTAATAAAGTATTCTCTAAATTTAAAAAAAAATAAAATAAAAACTGTTCTCTTTTCAAAGGCACTAAAAGCACAGCAGCGTGGGAGTCTGACTGACAGGTGTCACTAGCCAACATCCTTTCTTTGGCAGCACTTCTGTTACCTTTATTTAGGCAGGCAGTCCTCTCTTCTCTTATTACAAATGGTGGAATGTACTTTTAAGCCCATGGAAATAAGGTCTGAAGGTTGACCAGCAGGGGCATCCACAGTCAGGAAGACTTTCTGGGATTCTAGGAAGTATTTTCCAGAACTATCATGAGCCTAAAAAAATGAGTCTCCCAGATGGTGCCTCTGTCATCTTTCCATATTCATAAGCATGCTATTCTGTCATGTCTAGGGACCTGTCACCCTCCCACCACTGGATACTGTGGTCAAGTGGCCCAGGTGGAATCAAGAAATCCTAGATCGCAGATTAGGACAGGGTGATACAGATAGATCAAATGCTTGCTGGCTTCTCTACTAATGTAAAAACTTTAGGAGAGAGGAAAGAAACTCTTCAGCAGGAATTCCAGAAGGCCTTCAAACATGTCTATAATAAAATATCACAGAATTAACTATTAGATCTCATAAAGTAATGATTACCGAGACAGAAGACCAAAATACAAACATCCAAAGAAGTGGTGACTTAGATTTTATCAAAATGAAGTAGTTTTGTACTGCAAAGGACTTCATCAAGAAAGTGACATGACAAGAAAGCCTATGAAGCAGGAAAAAGTATCTGCTAATGATTCTAATACAGTAGCACACACCTTAACTTCCTAGCACTCCAGAGGCAGGTACAAGCAGATCTCTGTGAGTTCAAGGCCAGCGTGGTCAACATAGCTAATTCTAGGCTAGCCAGAAGTATGTTGTAAAGCTCTGTCTCCAACAACAACAACAACAACAGCAGCAACAACAACAACAACAACCACAACCACAACAGCAACAACAACAACCACAACAACAACAACCACCACAACAACAACAACCACAACAACAACCACAACAACAACAACCACAACAACAACAACCACAACAACAACCACAACAACAACCACAACAACAACAACCACAACAACAACAACAACAACAGCAACAACAACAACAGCAACAACAACCACCACCACCCCAAACCCAAAACAAAACATACTGTCAGCAGCATAGGAAAAGATGTTCAACATAGCAAGCCACTGAAAAACCGGAATCACAGACCTCACCAGTGGTGGGGATTATACCCCGACTTCTTTGTAGTAGTCGGGACTAAACCTAAGAACTTTCGCACACTAAGCAAGTTCCATGTGCTACCATTTAAAAAGTTTGGCAGTTCCTAAAAACATATGAAAAACAAATTGTGCGCGCACGCGCGCGTGTGTGTGTGTGTGTGTGTGTGTGTGTAAAAACTTGTACGAAAACTAGGTGTGGTGGAGCACATCTTTAATCTCAGCACTTGGGAGATAGAGGCAGACCAGCCTGGTCTACAGAGTGATTTCTAGGACAACTAGGGTTAATAGAAAAAACCCTATCTTGGAAAACAAAACAAAATAAAACTAAACAAAAACCATACCAAACCAAGCCACAAACTGCTAGAAAATGTTCACAGTAGCAATGTTCTTAACCATAGGAGCAACTGAGAATTCCATACACTGGCATGTTACCCAGGAATGACAAGAGGAGATCTGGGCGGAGGCTAGGAGGTTGTTAAGAACACTTGCTGCTCTTGGGAAGGACCTGGGCTTGGTTTCCCAGCACCCACAGGCATATAACCATCCATAACTCCAGTTCCTGGGGATCTGATACCCTCTTTTGGTCTACATGGGCACCACACACATGGTGCATATACTTACATACAGACAAAATACTCATATACATAAAAATAAAATAAACATAAAAACGTTTTTAAATGGGGAAAAGAGAAAGTACTGATACATGGATGAAGGGAGAATATTTTTCTAACTGAAAGAAACCATACAAAGTATCACATATGATAATTCAACTTATAAGAAATACCTACAACAGGTAAACTCACAGACAGAAAATGAATCAGTGGTTGCTTTGGAATAGAGGGAAATCTGTTGAGATAAAAGATAAGAGATTTGTTTTCAAAGTGATGAAACTGTATCTGATAAAGAAATTAGATTCAAGCAATAAAAAGACAATATTCTAAAGCTACTTTTTAGAAAGGGTTGAACAATTGTGTGTCTATACTAAAACCCACATATGTGTTTTGAAAGTAAGCGTCTGTATAGTTTCATATGGGTACAATTTGATCAAGATTTTCTGTATTGTTTCTCATAAACATTCCCAAACAGGAGCAGGCAGTTCTAGTAATAAACAATCTTGGTCAATGTGAACTGAAATAAGGTTTGGGGTTGGTTTTAGCCACTGTATTTTTTTTTTCAAAATTAAAAAAAAAAAAAATCCCTTACATCCTAACCCTGGGGTGGAATAAAACTTGAGTGTGGTAGCCAGGGATGAAACTCAGATGCTTGAGTACCAGCACAGTATGTATGAATTGTTGGACTTCACTGCCTGTCACAGCGTAAAGCCAGATACAGTGACTGCCTGCCTGTAACACCAGCATTTGGGAGGTGGAGGCAGGGAGACGATTAGTCAGAGGTTACCCTTAGTTATCCCCTGAAGCCAGGCTGGCCTATGTGACATCCTATATTTTTTACAAAACAAGCCTCCTCCCCTAGGGGAAAAAGCCCAAACCCACTAAATACAGAAACGATGATAAGGAGCAGAGGTTCTGAAAGCAACTCCCCATGCTGTCACTCTCGTGCAGACATGTGGCTTGTTAGATGGTAGATGAGGATTCGAGATTCCTTGTTCTAGGGAAAAAAGAATAACCAGGTACCTACTTTATCAATTCTTTTAAATGTGCTTACATAGTTCACTTAGCTCTAGAAATGAGTGCTTTCTTTTCATTTTTGGCAGTTTTCTAAGTTCTCCAGCTTTTAAAATTATGTGTATATATTTATGTCTGAGTACAGGGGTCCCAAGAGTCCAGAAGAGGGTTTTGGGGATTGAATTCATGTACTCAGTAAAAGCAATATATGCTCTTAACTGCTGAACTAGTACTCCATTCCCCAAAAATGAATGCTTTAAACAAAAAAAAAAAAAAAAATCACAATAGCATAACATTATGGCAAAAAGACATCATCCAGATTTGATAATAAATATATAACCCTAAGTCCTATAATTTATTATTTTAGTATATATGAATTTTAATATATTATAGATTATAACATACTATTATTTTTACTGCATTTACTTACTAGGTGCATGTGTGGGTACATATGTACCAGGGTCATCATACTGAGGTCAAAGGACAATTTGTCAGAGTCAGTTCTTTCCTACCATGTGGGTTCTAGGGGTTGAACCCAGTCTCGATGGCAAGTGTCCCAGGCTGCTAAGCTATGTAAGTGGTGCAATATAGATAGATAGATGATTGATAGATAGATGATAGATAGATAGATAGATAGATAGATAGATAGGTGATAGATAGATAGATAGATAGATAGATAGATAGATAGATAGATAGATAGATGATAGATAGATGATAGATAGATGATAGATAGATAGGCTGGAAATGACTGAAAAAATGTGAGAAAATTTTCCAGATTTTATACCCATTTCTGATATTACACATTTCTATGACAAGGTAATTTTTAAGTGACTTAAAGATAGAATATATTGAAATTAGAAGCAACCAAAGAAATAAGAGCCACACAGACATTTTAAAATTCTGTACATCCAACAAACAAACGACGACTAAAAGGACCAATTACAAAACATCCTGGAGAAACAGAGGAGTGGATATATAATTTGTAATATATTATATGTAATGTGTGTGTGTGTGTTTGTGTATGCATGTAAATAAAACCTCAAAAAATACCCTAAAGCAAGAGGTGTACGTGGCTGAGCATTAGAAAGACTGCCTGATGTGTAAAGTCCTGGGTTCCAGCCTCATCCCTGAAAGTAACAACATATCTTTATTTTTTAATATCCATGCATAAAAAATGAGTTATAGCTCAGAAGGAAAATGTTAGGTCCAAAGCAGCTCCCATGGCAGTGCTGGTGACAATGTCCTAAACAAGAACTTTGGCTGGTAAACAGGATTGTTACTAGGTAAACAGGATTGTTACTAGGTAAACAGAAGCTAAAGGTGGGTTTCTGTTTACTAGGAGCCTCCCTTACTCTGCCCTCAAAGGTCAACTACCCCAGGTAAGGGCATCTAGTTCCCGGTCAGTCCCAGCTGCTGGTATCAGTTCAAAAATCCTCCATCTTGTTGACTGGCTGACTGTCATAAAAAATCCATTTGTTTTTCCACTATTTTTTTTTCCTATCTGCTTCTTGAGAGTAGCAGTTCCAACCAAATAAACCTTTCTACCCCTGGAGTGGTCCAGTTAGGTGGTTTCGTTCTGTCCTCACTTAGAGAAACATTTAACAAAAAAGGAAATTAAACTAGAAAGTTTAATATTTAGTGATAATGTATGATAATCAAATATATGCAATTGGAAATAACGACGTTTAATCTTAAAATTAGTAAAAGAAACATTAAGAGGGAGAGCTAGATGCTCACTGGGTAAATGTGCTTGCACAAAGCCGGGGACCTGAGCTTGACCCCAGTACCAACATGGTGTGAGGGAAAACCGACTCGGGCAAGCACTGTTTTCTGACATCTGTGCCATGGTAGCGTGTATCTGCACATGTGCACCATCACCAGGGCTACATAATAGAGACCCTGTCTCAGAGAGAGGGAGGGAGGGAGGGAGGGAGGGAGAGGGAGAGGGAGAGGGAGAGGGAGAGGGAGAGGGAGAGGGAGAGAGAGAGAGAGAGAGAGAGAGAGAGAGAGAGAGAGAGAGAGAATGAAATGAGAATCAAACAAGTCATTTCTATCAACTATAAAACTTGTATTTGGGACAAAGAATTAAAATCTTTTTTATCTCCCCAACAAATACGACTTTCATGCAAATGTTTTAATCCTCTCTACCCTAAAAAGCCTTTCTTTATGCAAAGGCCACAGCTCAATTCTAGATTTGGTGGCCTGGAGCAGTGACCCTCTTCTCGTTGGTGGCCCCTTTCCTCCTCCTTCATTTCCTCTGTGCCAATTCTTTTCAGCCAATTGAATAAACTTGTAGGGTTGGATCCCGCCACTGCGGTAAGGACACAGTCACTTAAGTTAGAACCCACTGCAGAGGCAGGTGGTTCTCTGTGAATTCCGGGCCAGCCAGGTCTACAGAGTGAGTTCAAGGACAGCCAGGGCTACACTGTGTCTTGAAAAACCAAACAAAAACCAATTTACTTTCTGTATCTGTATTTGCCCTTCTGAGTACATTCTCTTAATCAGAAATAAAGTTTGCCCCATCCAGACACACTGACTGGAGTAGTAGTCCCTTTCTTTGTAACCAGTGGTGTTTGTCTTTAATCCCAGAATTATAGATCCCTGAGTTTTCAAGGCCAGCTTGGTCTACAGAGTGAGTTCCTGGGCTGCTGTGAGGTTTGCCTTTCTTTCTGAGACCAGATTCAGGTCTGTCTACTCCTTTTTCTTCTCATCTATGTTTTCCTTTGGAAGTCAGAGACTATTTTCCCCACTCTGATACTTTGGGTTTCATTACTCATTCTCTAAATCCCCCATCCTGACATGTGGCTGCTTGTCAATCATGTGGCCTAACTCTATGCTGGCTTAACTCTTTATTTCTCTTCTTTAGGAAGCTGCTATGATTTACAGCTTTCCTGCCTTCGGTTTTTCTTTTAAATTTAAAATTGTCCTCACACTTCCACTTGAGTCTATTGTTAAATTCTTTTAATATTGAGACTAATAATTCTAAGATGGGACCCAGATTTCCTTAGTATTGTCTGAAAACCACAAAGAAACAACTTAAAAATTTTGGGAAACATATTTAGTGGCCTGTTTGGGGATATTAGAGAAGCTTTTCTGGTCCAAGGACACAACATGAGCTTAGCTAAGAGACCCAGATGACAGGTTGAAGCCAGGTACAAGTAATGACCACCACTCCATAGCCATTGGCAATGCTGAGTGAGAAGAAGGAGACTCCGGAAACTAACAAATCAAAAGTGGCAGTACAGAGAGTCTTCCTCCAACCGAGCTTCACACACCGAGTAAACAGGCTCCAAAAGCCCAAGTATGAGGGAGGAGGGTACTGTGTGACAACTCTAAAAAGTCACTAACAAACTGCAGCTAACGGTTGTCTCTGACTCTAGCTCCAGTGGACCTAATGCCCACTTCTGGCCTCCATGGCACTCACCATGCACATGATGCACAGACATACGCTCAGGCAAACACTTACACACACGGAATAAAAATACAGCTTAAAAAAAACCAAACAAACCACAAAACCCAAGAAGTTAAAAACAAAACAAAACAAGCAAACAAAACCTGAGATTTCAAGTGACATTTAAAAAAAGAGAGAAGGTGTTGGGGATGGAGAGATGGCTCAGTGGTTAAGAGCACTGACTGCTCTTCTAGAGGTCCTGAGTTCAATTCCCAGCAACCACTTGGTGGCTCACAACCCTCTGTCATGGATCTCATAGCCTCTTTTGTCATGTAGGCATACATGCAAATAGAGCACTCACATACATAAATACATTTTTAAAAGGAGAAACCTGATTGTTTACAAATGAATCTCTTGTTCACAGATGACAAAGCTGAAGGCTTTTGTTCTTTTAACAGTAATCCAAATTTTTATTTTTTGAAAAAAATCAATAGTTGGAAGATGGCTCAGTGGGAAAGTACAGAAGACACCAAAAAATGTCCTCTGACATTACACACACACACACACACACACACACACACACACACACAGAGAGAGAGAGAGAGAGAGAGAGAGAGAGAGAGAGAGAGAGAGAGAGGTGGGGCTGGAATGAAGACAACAGGTTCTTTGAGTGATCCACTTTTCACTAAGAACATGGGTAAACTTGTGAAAAACTAGAGCCACAGGTTCATACAGAAGAGAGTAAGCTAAGTTCCTTAATTAGCACAAGAAACAGCACAAGCTTTTCAGGATGACTGAAATGTGTTTATAGTTTTATCATTTAAATATTTTTTACAGGAACAACATACTGTATTAAATATGCAAAGTCTCATCTACATGGGCTTGATTACAAAAACTAATCAAGTATTTCTTAAATGAAAAATGTATATTATTATATTTATTCATTTGGGGTACGTGGGGAGAGTGGGGTTGGGTGTGTGTGTGTGTGTGTGTGTGTGTGTGTGTGTCCCCTTTTTTCTCTCTAAGCTGGTTTTTGCCAGTGTTTTATCACAGGAACAAAAAGGAAACTAAAGTGGTGAGATTTTCTTTGCAATGACATTTCTGAGACTCTGATCTGGAAAAGGGGGCAACCTTTGTACAGGGTACAGTTCTCTATCAACCTCCACCCTTGGCTTCTCTGTAGTTCCCCAGAAGGGTCAGTTTTTAGAGCAGCTATTCTGTCATGGTACAGCAGGTTTCTTCCCTGTCACTCTGTGGACTCCTGGTCTCTGCACTGTCTGTCTGTATGTGAAAACTGCCAGGACAGAGACAAACATAACTCCTCAACGAGCTCCCTTGGCTAAAAACGGTCAATGCGTGGGCCTACACAGTCCCCTAAGACTACAGCAAAAGGGTACCTCATATTCTCTGTCCAGTCTGGATGCTACTGCCAAAGGCAATTATAGTGTCATTCTATTAGAATCACTCAATAGTACCCCTGAGATCAAATTTCCTCAGCACGTACGCTTTCTTCCTCAGCAACTTTCCACACCTCTAAAGAAGCCCTGTCCCCTTTGCTTTGCTCTGCTCTTCCCCATCTCCTGCTTTCACAGTCCATTTTGGCCGGCATCCCTTCAGTCACCATGACCATATCTATGTACTGATTTCTGTTATGCAAACACACATGGCCCAAGAGTCTTCTCTCAACAGACCCACTTCAAGGGAACTGGGATAAACTGAGAATATTGCCATTAGTTTGTGACAGTATTCCTGCCCTAGCAACGACAGCGGCCTGCTTAGGGATAGCAGCTCAGCACTACTGCAGCCCTACCCCTTTCTGAAGAACGTATCTTCTTCCTACTCTCACCCATGACAAGGTAAGACAGGCTTAGGTTCATTGTTTTCAGCCCCATAACACAACCGCTTAGCCTAAAAGAGTGCTTGGTTTGAGATGAGCATTCCTTTTCCTGGAATCTTTTTAGACTCAAAATCAGGAATATGGAGGTTGTATCTCCTGAGTAGGTAGGGGCAGGAAGATAAAACAGGTCTACAAAGAGATCTGGGGAGGGGACTGCTGATGTGGTGAGGAGTGGCAGTATCAAATGTAGGTTCTATGACACAGTTCAACCTTCAGAGCAAATGTGAAACCCATGGGAGAATTGTGATTCTACCATGTAGAAGCAACAGTCCTGAGCACACAGGCGATACCGAAAGCAGTTGGTGTTTATTATCTAGAGAAGACTGACCAAGACAAGAGGAGACAAGAATCCAACACTGGTGAAGCACAGAACAGCTATAGGGTCTTATGAGCTCAGATTGTGCAGAGAACCTTACGAGGACTCAGTTTCCTCATCATAATATGGGAGTGTGGAAAAGTTGTCAGCATGATAGGCAAAGGTAACTACAGCCCCCAACAGGCAGTGGTCAGCATGGGCGCACGAGCCAGGCTCTCAGCTAAGTGCTCTGCTAACACCGCCAGCCAGCAGAGGCAGTGCTTCACAGAGGAACAAGGCACCAACAACTGAAGTTGCCTTTAGTTGCCTAAAGGTCACTCAGGCAAGGCATTCTAACATAAAGTCCTCTAAGTATCTTTATACTAACTTCCCCATATCATTTTCTGAAGCAGGACACAGGCAGGTCCAGGCCTGCTGGATTTACTGTATTTCAAAATGCTAGCACAGAATTGGTCTATCTGGGGTTTGGGGTTCATCCAGTCTGGAATTTAGGAATTCAATCCAAGTGAATTCTGCAAGAAACTCTAGCACATCATGAGTCTCTGTGAATCTGAAGGGTCATAATAGCCAAATTAAGATTAACCCTTTAAATCCTTTGCAGCCCTGTAAGATTCTTAATAAACACTATTAAACAGAAGGGATTACAGACTCTTGCACTGTGGGAATGATTTAAGACTCAAAGTAAGCTGCCCCCAAATGTCACTTCTACTGTTTTACTGTCATAGGGTTAAGTTCTGTAATGAGGGTATTCTGTAATTAGGGAAGAGCCTAACCTCGATCTAGAAGCTCAGAATTTCGGACAAGCAAGGCCCAGAGCATCATCTCCACACTCAATAAAAGAGAGACCGCTGTAGAGGTCTGCCTGGGCCTGGCCTGAAGTGCGGTCTGCGGGCATCCTGGCCCACTTCTTCCCTGTCGTAAGAGTCCATCCTTACCCCACCTCTACTTACCTAGTTTATTTTGTCAGTACCTTTACAGAATCAAAAAAACTTAAAACGACATGATTATAAATTATTTTTCTCTTATGAGGTTTAAAGTGTTGAACTCAAAAGTCCCCGGTAATACACCAAGGTGACAAATTTATGTCTTTTGCTTTTAAAATAAAATTTGATTTGGACTCAAGAGAGGCATTTATGTTCTTTAAAATCTTAGGGGTTTCGGCTCATGGTTTTCTGTAGGCTGGCAGGGTAGAGTAGGAGGGCCTGTGTCTAGCCCTCCTCTTCCACATAGGCTTCCTTGGTCCAACGTACATTCCCAGCAGCAGTTCATCCACTTCCACCTGCACACTGGGCTGCCTGTGTTCATTTCTTTACTTCAGTGCTAGCGATGGACCCCAGGCCTCACATGCTAGGCAGGAGCTGTCACAAGCTACATTCCTAGCCCATTTCCTTTGTCTCTGTGCCTCTCCTTGCCAATCAATCCTTGCTATAGCCACTGAAAGTCTGAAATGGAAGGAAAATCTCTGTCTGCAGGGAACGGGCATGCTGAGCTGCTGGGGGAGTTGCTGTGCCTTCTTCCCCACCAGGCTCTTCTGTTTCTACTCCTGGGAACCCAGGAAAGTAGAAGACAGAGTTGGCAAAGTCAATGAAATTAAAGTTGTGAACAGGAAGGAGGAGGAGGAAGAAAGGGGGAGGAAGAAAAGAAGGAAGATGAGTTTTCTGACTCATCATACCTCCTCTAGTGACCTACATTTAAAGCAAACGGGAAACCATTTTACTTTGTCTGGCCCGGGCATCTTTACTAATGACTTTACTCAGGTGCCAATCCTTAAGACAGGCAACCACAGCAAACATGCGCTGCCTTGTGCCACACCCACTCTCAGCCTTCTCCCCAGAAATACACTAAGCTTGTAGGCCCCCACAACCAAAACTGTTTCCTGATGAGTAAACACAAGAAGTGCTCAGTAAATTCAATACATAGCTAAGGTTTCCATTCCCCTGGCTTTCAGACCATATGAAACTCACCAAGTAAACCACAGTGTAGCTGGGTCATCACTAAAGCAGCAAAGAACAGTAAGGGTTAAACTGTAGGACCCTGTTCCCACCCATTCACAGTGGGAGATGGATCCCCGCTGGGCCCTGGGCCCTGGGTTGATGGTGAGGAGAACAATGAGCCAATAAGCTGAGCATAAAGTAGCAGCAGCTTCAGCACAGACAGAAGCAGCATCACTGAAGCAGACACCTACAAGGAGAGCATGTTCCTATCCTTTGAATGTAGCTGGCATTTCTCCTGGGAAAACACTAAAGTACTCTTAAGAGGGTTACTGCTCGCCTAACCATCACTAAGCCACTATGGTCAACTGTGAAAATGATGAAGTATCAATGCTGAGCCACCTCAAACACCTTCATTCAACTTAGTGAACTATAAACCAAACTGGCCATAATTCCTGTCAGGGTCTCTCCCCCAATGAAAGGGCAGGAAAACTTGACAAGAATCATGCAGTTTCTCAAAACGCATAAGAGACATAAAAACCACAAACAGATTAGGCTCATGAGGATCTCTGGGACTGAAGACCTTTCAGGAGTGGTTGACAGAAGATTCTCTAGGTTTGTGATAGTTCTCTGTACCAACATCACCTGTTCTCTTGCTTGGATATCCAAGAAAACCTCAGCTCCCAGGAACACAATGCAGTTGTCTTCCATAGTACACAGAACTGTAGCTTTGGGGACCATAAAATGTGCACACTGTAAGACTATCTTAGGGGAACTATTTTTCTCCCAACCAAAAATTCAAATTACTTTCACAAAACCCTTCCCTTTAACAAAATGATCCACTTTAAAACAGATTATGACTTACCAGTTTGAGAGTTTCAGATGGATGGATTTCTGAAGTGAATTTATTTCTATCTTATACTACAGTTAGAAGTTATATTAACCCCTAGAAGCTAAAAAGCATGTTTTGTTTGCTAGTGCTTCTAAATGGTGTGCCAACAGCCAATAGTGACACGAGGCACCTAGTCACTTGGGAGGTAAGTTCCAATGCAGGACCATAATTGTTGTCTGCTATTCTGAAACCAAGGAGACTCTAAATTGCAAAATTTTTTCCTTAACATAGTTGACAGCAAAAATTACTGGACTTGAACTCCTCTGCAGGTAAAGCAGCTGTAGGCTGAGAGAAGCCTGTTTGGGCTTTGGTTATCACACTCAATGTGATATCTATAGGGTTTGCTACACATATATGAACATGTGAGATTACTGAAGATGGCCCCAGGTCCCCAGGGTTACTTACAGAAAATATATACACCATAATAATACTTCCTGAAGGCCCCCAAATCTCAGGCCTAAAACATCTGGTCCCAAAGGTGTAAGGCACTGTATTATGGGTTTCTAATATCAAAACATTTCACGAATAAGAAGTTGAGACTCCCAGGGAAAGCAACTTGCCCAAGGCCATATAGTAGGCAGGGGTACAGCAGACTCTGAGGCCGGGGCCTCCTAGTGGGCCAGAGCTCACCAGTTCCATATGATGTCTGCTTATGCAGCTTCAGGAGTGCTATGCTAGCTAGCATGGCTCTTCTTCAGAACCTGCTATTGAAACTCAGGAAAATGCTTAAGTGGAAAACACCAACCACAATGGCAGTGACACAGAAGGCCTGGTGCTTACCTTGCCCAGGACAGTGAGACATGGTTTGGGGTCCAATTCTGGCTGTTCGAGCTTCACCACTCCTACCCAGCCATATTCGTACAAGTCCTCTTCGTCATTGTTATTACATAGGCCTAGTGGGTGCATCTAAAAGACAAAATGGCAAGAAAATATCAACAGGCTAGCCACAGACTGATCTAACCCACTTCATGCATTTCTTATTACATATGAAGCAAAAGCCACTTCAAAACTTCAGACTTTATGGCACAGAATAGTTTTTCAATCCAATGGTTATTTCAATTCATTACAGAGAGGTGAGCACTGAAGAGAACACAATAAAACCCCTAAAAATAGATATTTTATAGGGGTGGAGAAATGACTCAACAGTTAAGAGCACTGACTACTCTTCTAGAAGACCCGGGTTCAATTCCAAAACTCAAAACTGTCTATGACTCCAGTTCTAAAGGATCTGATGCCCTCTTCTGACCTCCATAAGCCCTGCATATGCTGCTATACAGATACATTCAAACATAACATCCATACCCATAAAATAAAATTTAGTGAAAATATATTGTATGTTCGTGTGTATGCACATTTATGTAGGTACATGGAGCCCAGGGGTTGATGTCAGATGATGGAGTCTTTAAATGAACCTGGGGCTTTCTAATCCAGCTAAAATGGTTGGCTACTCAGTCTCCGAGATCCTTCTGATTCTGTCTGTTCAGTGCTAGGATTTCAGGTGTACACCACTGTGCTTGGTTTTTACATGATGCTGGGGATTGAATTTAAGGCCTCATGCTCTTCCAGCAACAGACTTAGCCATGATTTCAGCCTCTATAAATATATATTATGGCTGCTTTTTCTCTGCCTTCAAAATAATAGTTATCCAAGGTGGAGGTCACTTGATAAGAGGGAGAGAAAGCATATTATATAAATGCCGATATAAATTACTATGAAATATTATAAATCTAACACTAAGCAATTGTCAAAACAAACAACCCCCCCCAAATCAAAAACTAAATAGGATAATATCCTATTTGACTTCTAGGTATTAAGGTCACATTAACTTATGCATGAGGGCCTAGAGACACATTCAAGACTTTGTGAGAGAACTGGAAATGTGGCAAATCGTCAATATAATTAGCAGGCTATTTTAAGATTACAAATGGTTTCTGGGAAATAGATGACATTCTTTGAAGTCTTTTCAAAATCTGTTACATATCACAGAATAGACACTAGGTAGAGGAGCATCAGCTTATTTTCTCTTCTAGAAGCTTGAAAACCACAGAAGGGTTGGGGATTTAGCTCAGCGGTAGAGCGCTTGCCTAGCAGGAGCAAGGCCCTAGCAAGGCCCTGGGTTCGGTCCCCAGCTCCGGAAAAAAAAAAAAAAAAAAAAAGAAAACCACAGAAATCTCAAGGTCTATGTTTAGAGTTCTAGCACTGACTTGTATCAGGGAATTCTGTAGCAATTTCCCCATAGGTTCTTTAAGATTCAGGAACTTCTAAAGGGAAGCTCATTAAAACTCAGAAGTTCTAGGGCTGGAGAGTTGGCTCGGTGGTTAGGTTAACTGTTGCTCTTATAGAGGACTAGGATTTAATTCCCAGTATCTACACGACAGCACACAATCATCTTTGACACCAGCTCCTGAGAGCAACTTCTTCTTCTGGCCTCTATGGCATGTACATAGTATACATACATGCAAGCAAAACATATGTAGACATAAAATAAAAATAGATCTTTCAAATAAAAGATCAAATTCAGGAAGTACACTTTAGAGTCTCTGGAGTCTCATGAGACCGACTAGATACACTAGGCGTCTCCCTCTCTAAGCTTATGTGAGTCACAAATACTACCAAGGACACAGGGACCGGCTATGTCGCCTAGCACAATAGATCCATCGAGCTGACCCTAAGAGTCCCAGACTAGTTAAGTGGCCTGTCAGGGATACCCTCTGACCTCGTGAGTTACCTACAAGTCAAGGAGTATGTTCCAGGATTCTAGCTTTTCTCAGCCATGATCCATGTTAGGGTGGGTTTTGGTAATGTAGCTGTCTTTAAAATTATTCCTGCTCCTGTACATAACTCCTAATCTATACTCCTGTAAGTGACCCCCAAAACAGTGAATGGTTTGTCAATGTGTACCTAGGTGGCATCTGTACTTTGATCTGTCCTTGATTCTCTATCTGGGACGAGCAGACATTTGTTTAAGACTCTCCAAGGATTGGTATCATACAACATAGTTCCAGAGCCCAAGAACAATGTGGAAAGAGGAAATTCTCATAGATAACTTACTGAGTTATAAGCATAGCACTGTATGCTAAATCTCCCCTCCCCCCTTAATATTTGCTGGTTTATTTTTAGGTGTATGAATGGTTTGCTAGCGTGTACACCTGTGTACCAGGTACAGAGGAGGGAGTCAGAACCCCTACAACTAGACTTACAGATGATTTTAAGTCACCATGTGGGTTCTGGGAATTGAACTCTAGTCCCCCAGAAGAGCATCCATACTTTTAACTGCAGTTCCATATCTCCAGCCCAATGTGCTAAACTCTTTTAAGTTGAAAGACATCTTTAGATTTGTATTAAGAACCTCCTAGGGCCAGGAGTAGTGGCATGTGACTTTAATCCCAGCACTTGGGAGTTCCAGGACAGCCAGGGCTGCATAGTGAGACCCTGTCTTGGGAAATGAAACAAAACAAAAGAACCTTCTAGAGGCCACTATAGAAGGGTAACAGATCCAAAGCCATCCATATCCTAACCCTCATACATTTTGTCTTCCACAGTAAGAATTTACCACACACAGTAAGACACTCTAGCATACATAACTAAGCATGATGAGACAGAGGTTCCTGGATTCTCCAGGTAGGCCGGTGTATCAGATTAGTATTGTTCTAAGCTAGTAGACCAGTAGTAACTTAGAGCAGAAAATAGAAATCTAATGCGTATTATTCCTTAATTGTTTTACAGGTGAAAACAAAAGTCCAAGGTAAATGACCTTGTTTTCCAAGGTAACATGGGAAGTAAGCAGTATACCCAACCCAAAAGATTCTGCTGGGTGACTTTCCCCTCTACTCACTTGCTCTGTGCCTCTTCACTTGACAACTGATTATCTGAGAGAAAAAAGACTGAAAGAGAAAATCTTCAGGAAAAAAATATTTCTAGTTTTGAATTTGTTGTAGTCAAGGACAAAGTGTTATTTAATGCAGGCAGCAAAAGGAGTGAAGATATGGAGAGTGGGGTATGAGTCTATGAAGCTGCAGGGCCTCAAAGTAACTGAAGGAACAATAAGACTAGCCATTCCAAACTTAGGGAAGATGGAGGAGGAAAAATGAAACTAGACTGATCAGTAGTAAAAAGTCACAGTCTACAACAAGATGGAGGACTTAAAAATTAGAGCAGAGTTTAGATATCATGATAGTATCAGAATACCAAGCAGTAAGTGGCACACAGAAGACAAGAAGCATTTAAGCGAATAGGTGCCCACCTTCTATGCAGTGGTGTGCTCGATCCCCAGAGATGGCAATGACAGGACAGCCTAGAGATTCTTGGAATCTGAATTCCATGCAATAGTGTGGGACTGCAGGATCCCCAAAGCAAGTGAGAGGTCTGGGAGATAAAGGGGCTGTCAGCAGCTAGCTATCTTTGTAGCTAGTGAACACCTACCCCCTGGGAATTCCAAGACAAAAGATGAAGAGTCTTATTTCTCATAAGCCACAAGTTTCAGAGTTTTACTGTAGGACCAACAAGGGTTGTGCAGTGAGGTAGACAGTATAACCTTTCCTGGAATGTTGTAGGTATTAAATGAGGAGTAGCCTAAAATGCCAAGACCTCCCACAACAAAAGACAATGAACAAGGGTCACCAAATTGTACCAAAAGTTCAGTCACCTATGACCTTCAGGAAAAGGTGAGATCAACTCAGCCCAGCTTCAGTTTCCAAAGTCTTAGGTCAAATCATTATGAAAGCAACAGCACATGTGACCCTGTATATTTCATGGAATTTCTGATCATGTGGCTTGGAGCATTCCAAACAGACAACTACACCTATGGGGTTTAGTCAGTGAGAGAGCAGCTTTGGAGGAACAGGGTCTCATGCAGACCTAAGAGCTGAGTCTTTTTCAGAACTTCACTGAAGAGAGGTCATCAGATATGGCCTAACAGGTATAAGTCCATTCATGTAAGAGTTAAAGAGGCAAATAAAGAGACTGAAGCAGACTAGTGATTATCCTGGGCTTGGAAATGATAAGAAGCAACAGTTTTGTACATATAATTTCTTCTTGAGGGAACCTCATAGTAGTAACAGTTGTATAACAGAACATAACACACACACACACACACACACACACACACACACACACAGAGAGACAGACAGACACAGACACACACACAGACACACACAGACGATTTAAAATCGGTGGGTCTCTATGTAGCTTTGGCTGTCCTGAGCACACTATGTAGATCAGGTGGCCTGGAACTCAGAAAGATCTGCCTGCCTCTGCTGTGATTAAAGGCAAGCACCACCATGCCTGACATTAAATGCTTTGAAATGGTAGGTTTTAACCAAGCAATTGTTTACTCAGAAAGGATTTGATGTAGGTCTACTGCTGGTCTTGGTGAGTGCAGGGCAATGTGGTTTAAATCCTTCTAGAACATAAGCCCATTATAGAGGTCCTTCAGAAATCATGTCCTGGTCCCACCCAAAAAAAAAAAAAAAAAAAAAAAAAAAAAACAAAACAAAAAACAAAAAACAAACTAGTGTAACACACTTCACAGAAATTCAGCATCTACATTTGTAAACTGAAACTCTACAGAAGTTGTGTGTGTGTGTGTGTGTGTGTGTGTGTGTGTACATGGCCTGGGGATCACTCAAGCATGGTAGCCAAGTGTGTTACCACTGAGCTATAATCCCAATTCTTTAAAACAAATTATTTAATTAATTTATTTATAAGTTTGGAACAGTCTCATTGAGTTTCCCAGACTGGCCTTGAACTATCCTCATCTTCTAAATATGTAAGACTTCAGGGACACGCCACCATACCCAGCTACTATAAATGGGGATGAGGTGGGTTTACCTGTTGTTACACCCATCATTTCCTACTCTGATCCTGCAACTGCTTCATGTTTAAGTAATATAATCATGTTGTTTCATGAAACACATTTTGAGAGCAAGGTGGAAGGGAGGACACATACACACTAAATGTGATACAAGGCAACGGTAAGTGAAGACATTGAAGAACTAACTATGACTCGAGAGTCAAAGACCCGGAAAGAGAGAGACGTGGGAGGGCAGCACACAGAGGAAGGCGGAGAAGATAAGGCCAAGCAGGAACCAAGAGCAGCAGAAGGCGAGACTGGGCTTTGACTCACTGCAGTCACGATGGGACCTAAGGAGGAAGGTGTGTGGAGAGTGTGTGCCTAGGCATGCAGAAACGTAACGACGCAGACAGCAAGCACAACCAAGGTCCCTAGAGTCTGTCAGGCCAGCACTGTCTGGAAAATACTCCCTACTGGGGTGGCTCGCTCTTTCTTTTCTTTCTTTCTTTCTTTCTTTCTTTCTTTCTTTCTTTCTTTCTTTCTTTCTTTCTTTCTTTCTTTCTTTCTTTCTTTCTTTCTCACTTCTTCCAAGACCCCTTATCAGACTTTCTTGCTGATAGTGGCCCAACTAACTGCTGGCAGCTGTAGCAGGACTCTTGACTATTAAATAGTGTCAAAGCCTTCAAAACAGACTTTTCTAAAGCACCGATTCTCGGTTGCTGCTGGTTGTTCACTTTTCTTTGTAAAGATGCCATAAAAAATTATCACAGGATTGAAAACCCACGTTACAGCCAGCGCTGTGGAGCAGCAGAAGCAGGCACATTTCCATGAACCCAAAGCCACCCTGGTCTACACAGTGAAACCCCGTCCTTCCCCAGCAACCCCCAAAAGGGTGATGATGTCAAAGACCACTTCTACCCCAGTTCCCCACTCCTTTTTTACTCCCTACAGGTAGGCCACCCTGCAAATTCAATCTTTGCTGCTACAATTAACCAATATAACTATTGGTTATAACAATTTTACTTATCTGCCAAAGATAATATTGTAAAATTCAGGCTGTTGTCAGTTTGTCTCTGACAATAGTGTTAGCTTCCAGAAATGTCTGCTGTCCCACACCTGAAGCCATTTGCATCACAGGGTTCTATTTCACTCAAGGAGGTCCAAGTTATAAGATCAACAAGAAAGGAAGAACACTGCTCACTCTTTATGGGGACTGATACTATCCCCAGTGCCTTAATGGGAAACAGAATTAAGTGAGGTGTGACACAAGTAGCATAGTAGATGCTCAGTGACTAAGTCCTCTTTATTTTCTCGAGATCTGTTTAGTTCACTTCTGCTTTATGCCTTTGCCAAGAACACTCTGCCCTCCAAGACCAGCTTCAGTGTCACTCTTCCCATGGAGCTTTCTTGCATGCGCTCACAAAGCTAAGTGGCTTCCAGATCTTTGATACCAAATACTTTCATGGTACTTACCAGTCCCCTTTTCTGCCCCTACCCCACCTAATGTGAGCATCTTCCCTAGACCCGTATTACTCAGAGCTTCCAACCATCCTACTATTAACCTTGACATCAACGGGTGCTCAATAAATGACTGCTTGTTGGACAAAGCCTCTGGCCTTTCTATTTGTCTGCCTGCTTTGTTTTTAGAAAGCCACTTATGTCTCTGCTCAGCTAATGGAGGGCCAAGGGCAAATAAATCAGGATTTAACCAAACTGTAGCATGAACCTTTTAAGGATTAGCTCTACTAAGTGATTGCCAATTAATTCATCAAAGTCATTTCCAAACAAAAAGACTCACTGGCACAGGAAGCTGATACTTCCTACCCAGAGAACACAACCCTGATGCCCTTCACTCACGTAGGCTGGTGACCAAAATATTGAAAGGCCAGTGGATGAAAATAGAAGATGAATCCTCCCAAAGAAAACTCAATGTCTACAATTTTCCTACTTAAATCCAATTCACAAAGTTACTATCAGCAACAACAAAAAGAAAGGAACTAAACCCAAGGAGAGGTGGGAATAAGATCCAGGTACAAAAAATCCAACAGGGAGGAGAAATAAAGGAAATCTCAAAACGAAGGCCCAAAGGGTAACAGCTGCAGGAAAGTCAAACAAGCAATGAAACCCCAAACCACTGCCAATAAGACTGTTAGTGTTAAGGAGTTTCACAGTGCTGAGTAAGAGAATGGATGTGGACATAACTGAGGGATTAACTGAAAGCAAGGAAAGAGAGTAACAACACAGCTCCTTAATCCAAAGAAAGCCAGACCTTCTATCTAGGCCTGCAGGTCCAGCAGAGAATACTATTGCCACAATAATGTAATGTAAGGAACAATCATGATGTGACTACACTGGAAAATACAGAAGTCAGGCCTGGTGGGGCACATCTTTATCCCAACACTTGGGAGACAGAAGCAGGTGGATCTCTGAGTTCAAGGTCAGCCTGGTGTACAAATCAAGTTCCAGGACAGCTAGTGCTACACAGAGGAACACTGTCAAGGAAGGAGGGAGGGAGAGAGGGATAGAAAGATATAAATAAGTAGGGATGGTAGGGGGTAGTCCAAAACCTCCCACTTTACATAGTAGAAGTAAAAAAGACAGTGTGGATATGAAACGGCAGCATGGACATTTTTCAAATAAGCAAGAAACATTCAAAGAAACAAGAAGCTGCTCTACCAGAGGCCACACAGGCTGTCCTCCCAAGGACCTTCCTTACACTCTGGGTACTCCTCTTCATGTCCCCAGTCTTCAACCCCTCCGCAACACCATGTCCCAGCTCCCTCCTCAGGGACAGATTCCTGAGAGACAACAGGCTACACAGGCTTCCAAAAGTCCAAGTAAAGTAGGCTGCCCATCTGCAGATATCCCCCCTCTTTCAGTTCCCAGTTCCCTTCCCCAGTTCCTCAATCTCCTTGTTGTTGTGTCCCAGTCCCTACTTTGGATAGAGACTTCCTGCTTTATCAGAGGCCATACCAGCTGCCAGAAGTCCAGGCAGGTGGTTTGACAGACGCTGAGAGGCCATGGATGGCAGCCCAGACTACTGTACCCTGCAATCACCTTAGGTGGAGAAAACAAGATCTTCCATGATAAAGACACATTCAAACAACATCTATCCAGAAAGCCAGCCCTCCAGAAGGTACTAGAAGGAAAACTTCAACCCAAGGAATTTAACTGCACCCATGAAATCACAGAAAATAAATAATCTCCCTCTTTCTCTCTCTAACACACATCACCACCACAAAAACAACAAAAAGACTTAAAGATCATTGGTCATTGATAATCTCTCAGTATCAATGGATTCAATTCCCCAACTTAAAACACACACACACACACACACACACACACACACACACACACACACACACAGAGAGAGAGAGAGAGAGACTAACAGAATGGATGCAAAATTAGAATCTATTCTCCTGCTGCATACAAGAAACATACCTCAACATGAAAGATAGACATTACCTTGAGTAGGGTTGGAAAAAAATTTTTTTCTAAGCAAATGAACCTAAAAGAACAAAATAAGCTGGTGTAGGCATCTAATATTTAACAAAATAGACTTTGAACGAAAATTAATCAAAAGAGATGGAGGACATTCCATGCTCAAAGGAAAAATCCACCAAGATGATGCTTCAATTCTTAACATCTATTTGCCAAACACAAGGGCACCACGTTTGTAAAAGAAACATTACTAAAGCCTAAATCACACATTAACCCTCACACATTGACTTCAATACCCAATTCTCACCAAATGGACAGGTCATCTCGCCAAAAACTAAACAGAGAAATACTGGCATTAACAGACATTATAAACCAAATGGACCTAACAGACATCTACAGAACATTTCACCTTAATAGAAAAGAATATACCTTCTTCTTAGCACCTCATGGAACTTTCTCCAAAACTAACCACATATGCAGTTACAAAGCAAGTCTCAGATACAAAAAAAATTTGAGAAAAACCCTCTTATCAGACCACTGTGGATTAAAGCTAGGTTCCAACAATAGGAACAACAGAAAGCTTACAAACTCATGGAAAATGAACAACTGATTACTGAATTAAAAATGGATCAATACAGAAAGGAATGAAAGACTTTCTAAAATTTGATGAAAATGAGTATTAACATACTCAAACTTATGCAACACAATGAACGTGGTGCTTAGAGGAAAGTTTGTAGCACTAAGTGCTTACACATAAAAATCGGAGAGATCTCCTACTAGCAACTTAACAGACCACCTGAAAGCTCTAGAACAAAAAGAAGCAAGCATAAGCACAAGAGTAGACAGCAGGAAATAATTGAACTAATCACTGAAATCAATAAGATAGAAACAAAAAGAACAATATAAAGATTCAATCAAACAAAGAGTTTGTTCTGGGGTGTGGGGGGCAAGATAGACAAATCCTTATCTAGACAAACTAAAGGGCAGATAGAGAATATCCAAATCAACAAAATCAGAAATGAAAAGGGAGACCTAACAACAGACACTGAGGGAATCCAAAGAATCAATAGGTCATATATTAAAAACCTGTACTCCCCAAAATTGGAAAACCTAAAATAATTGGATAATTTTCTTGATAGATTCCTCTTACCAAAATTAAGTTGAGATCAGATACATAATTTAAATAGACCTATAACCCCATAAGGAAAGAGAAGCAATCATTAAAAGTTTCCCAACCACAAAAAGCCCAGGATAGACAGTTTTAGTGCAGAATTCTATCAGATTTTCAAAGAAGTAGCACCAATACTCCTCAAATTAATCCAAAAGAGAAACAAAAGAAACACTGATGTATTTGTGTTTGAAACCCGAATAAAATTTGTTTTGTAGTTCTATTCAATTTTGAAAAAAAAAAAAAAGCATTGTCAAATTAATTTTGAGGTCACACTCACCCTGATATCCAACCACACAGATTCAACAAAGAAAGAGAATTACAGACCAATTTCTCTTATGAACATAGATGCAAAAATGCTCAATAAAATACTTGCAAACTAAATCTAAGTACATATAAAAAAGATCATCCACCATGATCAAGTGAACTTCATTCTAGAGATTCAGTAATGTTTCAATATAAGAAAGTAAGTCAATGAGTAAGTCAATGTAACCCACCAAATAAACAAACTGAAAGAAAAAAAAAACCCAACATGATAATCTCATTAGATGCTGAAAAAGCCTTTGACAAAACCCATTCACAATAAAAGTCTTGGAGTAGGAATACAAGAAATATAACTAGATTTATGGCAAGTCTATAGCCGACATCAAATTAAATGAAGAGCAACTCAAGGCAATCCCACTAAAATCAGGAACAAGACAAGGCTGTCCACTTTCTCCGTATTTATTCAATATAGTACTTAAAGTTCTAGCCAGAGTAATGAGGCAACTAAATGACATCAAGAGGATAAAAATTGGAAAGAAATCAAAGTATCTCTATTCACAGATGATATATGAGCATCCCAAAAAATTCTAGCAGGGAACTTCTACAACTGATACACACCATCACCCAAGTGGCTGGATATAAGATCAACTCAAACACATACACACATACACACACACACACACACACACACACACACACACACACACACACACACACACACACAACACAACACACGCAGCCCACCTATATAAAAATGACACAGACTTCAAAATTACAAAATAATACCCTTCATAATAGCCACAAAAGATATAAAATATCTAGGGGGTAACGCTAACCAAACAAGCAAAAGAACCAAACAAGCAAAAGACTTACATGATAAAAATGTCAAGTCTTCGAAGAAAGAAACTGAAGATATCAGAAGATGGAAAGACCTTTCATGTGAGGGATCAAATGATAAAAATGGTCATGCTACCAAAGGCAAACTAGGAATTTAATGGAATCCCCAGCACAATTCTTTATGGACCTTGAAGAGACAATACTGAACTTCATGTGAAAAACAAACACAACAAAACAAATCAGGATAGCTAAAACAACGAAGAACTCCCAGAGCTATCTCTGATTGCAAGCTCCACTACAGAGCTATAGCAATAAAAACCACACATGGTACTGGCATAAAAAGGCACATTGATCAATGGAATGGAATTGAAGACCCGGAAGTAAATCCAGACACCCATGGACATTTGATTTTTGACAAAGAAGCCAGGAAGACATAATGAAAAAAAATGGTGCTAGTATGTATGACTGAATATCTGCATGTAGAAGAATGCAAATAATCCATATTTAATCACCCTGCACAAAGCTCAAGTCCAAATGGATCAAAGATCTCAACATAAAACCAAACACATTGAATCTGACAGAAGAGAAAGTGGGCCTTGAACACACTGGCACAGGAGACAACTTTCTAAACAGAAAACACCAGTAGCACAAACATTAAGATCATCAATTAATAAATGAGATTTCATTGGGCTGGAGAGGTGGCTCAGTGGTTAAGAGCACACTGTCTAATTTTCCAGAGGTCTTGAGTTTAATCCCCAGCAACCACATGGAGGCTCATATCCATCTATAATGTGATATGATGCCATCTTCGGCATGCAGGTGTACATGCAGATACAGCACTCATAGACATAAAATAAATAAATCTTAAAAAAATAAAATAAGTGAAATCTCATGAAAAGCTTCTGTAAGGCAAAGACACCATCAATAAGACAAAATGGCAACCTACAGAGTAGGAAAAGATTTTCACCAAGTCTACATCCAATAGAGGGCTAATATCCAAAATACATAAAAAAAAAAAAAATTCAAGAAGCCAAACATCAACGAATCAACCAATCCCATTAAAAAACTGAGGTACAAGCTGGGCAGTGATGGTGCATGCCTTTTAATCCCAACACTCTGGAGGTTGAGGCAGGAGGATCTGAGTTCAAGGCCAGCCTGGTCTACAGAGTGGGTTCTAAGACAGCCAGGGCTACACAGAGATACCCTGTCTCAGGACAAAACAAAAACATTTTAAAAAGACAAAAAAAAAAAAAAAAAAGCAAGAAAGCAAACAAATAAACAAAAACCTAAAAAAACTGTGTTACAGATCTAAACAGAATTCTCAATAGAGGAATCTCAAATGGCTGAGAAACATTTAAAGAAATGTTCAATGTCCTTAGCTATCTGGGAAATGCAAATCAAACTATTGTGAGATTCTATTTTACACCAGTCAGAATGGCTAAGACCAATAACATAAGTGATAGCTGAGAATTAAACCAACACTTCTCTACTTCAACACAAGTTTTCTGAATGCTCAGCTGGAGTCTCTGCCAATGAACTCTGCTTTTCAGAGAAAAACCCAGAGTGCTTCTGTAAGTATGGTTCCTCTGCACTGAAAGAGGGTAATGAAAATAACACCCCAAGAAAAACAAAGTTAATGTGCACAACCTGTGCTCCTTCTACCCCATCAAACTGAGGGGTGAGCTCAGTGGGAGAGTGCTGACCTAGTGGCATGTAGGACACTGAAAAGAGTCATCGGTTTCTGGTCAAAAACTGAAGGTGAAAATGTGAAGGTGATGGGTCAGAGAATAAGGGTAATAGCTGTAAACGACAGAGATTCAGTGTTCATTTATAACAACTATGCTAAGCACTCTCAGTACATAAACACCAAGTGAGAAAAGGCATGTAAGTACTGAGCCCTCCCTACAGTCATGATGTTTGATTGGTTGTTTGATTTTGATTCTAAAATGTACCTATCTGCTGCCATAAGAGGCAACTAAAACCCAAAACATAATATAGCTTAAAAGCAAACACAGCAGTACCAGGTAGCAATGTGTTTTTAAAAGCCATACTCCTCTCTTACAACAAATGCCTTTGATGGGCTGCCCTGCAGGGGCTGAGTGACCAAAGAAAGTACTCCTGTAAGCTGGAGAGCCAGCGAGACACACAGCACTGGGTGCACACACTGGTTACCTCTGCATGTGGAGTCTGCCTGCAGGCACTCACAGCTCACAGGGAAACCAACAATGATATGAATCTAATCGGTGATGGCAGTGCTCAGCTCCACTTATTCCAACACTCTGAGCTGGTTCAAAAGGATTATCCAACTACAGAAGGACAAGGGCACATGGCCCAGACCTTGCTCACATTTAGGGCCATAGCCATCATTTCATTTCCTTAATCTAACAAACAAAAGAGACAAAATTACTCAAACCCCCCACCCCCCACCCCCCACAAAAGGACAAGTTCACAAGACTCAGGAAAGTAAAGTGGTTTTGGCTGAACACTACTAGGGACACAAGCTGTCATGGTTACACCTCATACCACTTCTTCAGCCATTCTTGAGACCTGAAATTGACTGCTATCCATGCAATAACATCGATGTAGATCAACACCCCCCCCCAAAAAAATCAAGTCTTTCATAAATGTTATAACAGTCTGTGCCCACAAGAGGTTCTGTGGATATGCTCTTCGATACAACTGTCACCAACAAGGATGTTTTCAAAGACAAGTCTGACAGGAGTCCATGGTCAAATTAGAAGATACAAGAGGACAGGCACACATGGTTCCTCCAGAAGTGTATTGTAGATATTTTTGTTTACTTGTTCCCAATGAAAAATTGGGTATTTTCCCACATGCCAATAATTAAAATGAAATGTTAAGTCAAGCTGTTTTTTAAAGGGCAGGCATGCAGCAAAAGCTGTGACCCCAGCACTTATGAGGCAAAGGCAAGAGGACTGCTACAAAGCCTGAGCTACAATGAGTTCCCACCAGTCACGGTGAGACCTTGTATCTTAAGAAAGTTTTTATGTGGTTGGGGATTTAGCTCAGTGGTAGAGCACTTGCCTAGCAAGCACAAGGCCCTGGGTTCGGTCCCCAGCTCCGAAAGAAAAAAAAAAAAAAAAAAAAAAGAAAGTTTTTATGTGAAATAAAGACTGAGACTTGCTATCTGGAGATTTCTTTACAAGAACCTAATGGGTCATGATATGGCCACTTTTTTGTCAACCTGAGTAGTTTTCTGAATACACACAAAGAAGTTGGATGGCAGGCAGGTCCATTGCTTCTAAATCAGAATTCTAAGTTCGTTCACTCTTCCTTCCGTCCTTCCTTTCTTTCTTCCTTCCAAAATCTCTTTAATTAGAAAAACGGAAACTAAAAATAACCCAGCATGTGCTGAGCAACTAAGTTTGGGAAGGGCATTCAGTCTGAACGGCACTGACAGCAAGAACTTTAGTGTTTGGCCAGGAATACACCCACAAACCCTCACTGTGCTGAGTGCGGATTGAGCTAGGCATGGGCCATGTGGCATGAGATAGGTCCCAGCTCTGCTGCTTCCTATGGCCTTAGATATGAGCATCTGGGCCACCTGGCCGGGAATAGATCCAAGTACCCTGAGGCTCACTGGACTAGATCTGAACTCACAGAGGTCCATGTTTCTGCCTCCCAAGTGCTGGGATTAAAGGCAAGTAGCAGCATACCTGGCCAAAATTAACCGAGTTATAAAAGATACTATCAAGAAAGTGAAAAGGCCACACACAGTGTTTAAGGGTACATGCAAATCTTTGCTTGTGCCCCACAATGAGGGCACCAAACTAAAACCCTGAGTCTACTGAGAGCGCTCTGCCTGCTTCCATGCCCTGCCTCCAACCTGTGTGCACTGCACACTGTACACTTGGCAAGATACTCCTACCTTAAATACTAAAGGAGTTTTTATAACTCAATAATAAAAATGACCAAGTATCTAATTAAATATAGGAAAAGGCTCTGAATATACCC
The DNA here is from genome assembly GCF_021556685.1 of Rattus norvegicus. Taxonomy (NCBI): domain Eukaryota; kingdom Metazoa; phylum Chordata; class Mammalia; order Rodentia; family Muridae; genus Rattus; species Rattus norvegicus. The sequence goes on from NC_141547.1 coordinate 84,641,275, forward strand.
ACAAAAGATATGCAATTGCCAAAAAGTACATGAACAGATGTTCACTATTATCCTAAGGGAAGACAAGTCAAAACCACAATCAAATACCATTTCATACCAGCTAGGATGGGTATTATTAATTAAAAAAAAAAAAAAAAAGGCTAGCAGTAGTGATGCACACCTTTAATCCTAGCATTGGGAGGTAGAAGGAAAAACTCTGAGTTTGAGGACAACCTGGTCTACAGAGAGAAGCCCTGTCTTGAAACACACACACACACACACACAGTTAAAAACAAGCATTGTGGTGGAGCTGGGGAGATGGCTCAGGGATTAGAAGCACTGGATGCTCTTGTAGATGACCCAGGTTTGATTCCGGGACCCACATGAAGGCTCAAAACCATGTGTAACTCTAGTTCTGAAAGATCCAACAGCCTCTTCAGGCACCAGGCATGCATATGATACACAGACTAAACACTCATGTACTTAAAAAAAAGAATATTCCTCTTTAAAACAAAACTAAACTAAAACCACCAAGCATTGGATAGAATATGGCAAAATTAGAAACCTTACAGACTGCTAGTAAAGTAAGTAGTTGGGACTGTACAGAGGGTACAGTGGGCAACCGCACTGGCTGCTCTTTTCCAGGACCTGGGTTCCATTTCCAGTGCCCTGGACTGGAACAACATCTCTAACTCTAGGTCCAGCCCTCTGCTGACCTCTGGGTGGGGTGGGGGTGGGAGGTGGGGGCGGGGAGATGGGGGAGCACCATGCACAAACATGATGCACAAACATACATGGAGCCAAACACTTACACGCATAATATTAAAATAAAAAAGTTTATACAAAGACGGATTTTTACTGTTTTGCCAAACTCAATTAGAATTACCATGTCGCCCATAAATTTCTAGGTATATACTCAAGAGATACACATGCAATTTTACTTTTTGCAGGGGGAGGGAGAGGGCAGCAGAAAGGATCTCTCTACATAGCCCTTGTTTTGATGAACAAAACGTGGAATATACACACAATGGAATTACTTACTGTTCAATTGTAAAAGGGGACAGAGAGCACTAGGGACATGCTCCAACCCTGATAAACCTTAATATCATGCTAAGTGAAAGAAGCTAGGCAGAAGAATCCATGTCTTCATAGTCCAGAATAGGAACTCCTCAAGCATAAAACTGGTGTTTAAGACTGAATACAGGGTGGGTGGAGGTTAAAAAAAAAAAGTATTGCTACAGTGTGTGCCATGATATCTCTTTTATTTTTATTTTTAGAGACAGGTCTGTCCTAGAACTCACTATGTAGACCAGAAGGCCTTGAGCCCAGAGCTCCCCTCCTTCTGCATTTCAAATCCTGAGATTAAAGATATGTACCACTATGTCTGATTTGGGATTTCTTTTTGAGGTAATTAAAATGTTGCAAAATGGATTATGATGAAGAATATATAACTCTCTATATAATACACTAACACCCATGGAACTGTACATGTTATAAAGGAGAATTATAAGGTACATGAACTGTATCAACAAAGTTATCATTAAAGAACTATGTGAGGGTTGGGGATTTAGCTCAGTGGTAGAGCGCTTGCCTAGCGAACGCAAATAAAGGACAAGTGGGGCAGAAAAGGCAAGACTCTAATCACCCTCGGTGCCAATGGTGACAGTGCACATGCAGCTCACGCTGCTGTAGAACTCTGATCTACAGGTGTGGCATGGGATAGCATTGGGGGGGTCTTGAACTCAGATCAGTTGTGATTATCAGTACAAAACCCTCACAAGATTAGGGTGTGGTAGTTTAAATAGAAATGGCCCCTTTAGAGTTGTGTTTGAATGCTTAGCCCATAGGGAGAGCCATTATTAGGAGGTGTAGCCTTGTTGGAATTGGTGTGGCCTTGTGGAGGAAGTATGTTACTGTGGAGGTGGGCTTTGAGGTCTTATATGCTCAAGTTATGCCTAGTGTGGTGGTCTCCTGCTGCTGCCTGCAGATCAAGATGTAGAACTCCCAGCTCCTTCTCTGGCACCATGTCTGTCTAGACATTGTGGTGCTTTCCACCTTGATAATAATGTATGGAACCTCTGAAACTGTAAGCCAACTCCAGTTAAAATGTTTTTCTTTGTAAGAGTTACTTTGGTCATGATGTCTCTTCACTGCAATAAAACCCTAAGACAGTGGGAGAGAACACAAAGACACAGAGGCTTCTCCCCTCCCTGAAGTTTACAATTGCTGGGACAGAGTCTTATTCAGTAGTGTAGCAGCTCCTAAGTTGCTTATGCCCCAATTAAACTCATTGTTCTACCAAATTAAGTTAGGTACAATTGTTTCTTTGCTTGTGGTTGGTATCCTATCTAATATTAACGGATGTCTGTTCAGAACTCTCTTAGGAAAGTCACAAGTGCTCAGGATCCAATCAAAAGCTTCATACACAAGTGGCAGGTTCAGTGAAAAGAGCTCAGCTGAAGCCAAATATAGAGAAATTACTTTACCTCCCCTCACTTCAGCTTACTTACCTGTAGAATGGGAATGGTCCTTGACCCACCTGCAGGTGGACAGCACAAATCAACAGATGGGGAAAGATAGAATGTAATGCACAAGAGGGAATGGGTCTTAGGATGAGGTTCAGAAGTTGACATGATAAGAATGAAAATGGCACCAGGCAGTGGTACAAGCCTTTAATTCCAGCATTTTGGGATCCCAGCATATCTCTGAGTTTGAGGCCAGCCTGGTCTACACAGCAAGTTTCAGAATAGCCAGGGCTACACAGAGAAACCCTGTCTTGGAAAAAGGAAAAAAAAAAAAAAAAAAAAAAAAGAAGAGAAGGAGGAGGAAGAGGGGAGGGGAAAAGAGGAGGAAGAAGAAAATGAAAGAAGATGGCACAGCCGCATGGGTGAAGAAGGCAATCAAAAGGAAGTTTGGTGGAACGAGAAGGGCTTCATTGAATTTCACTGAACAAAGCTTCAAAAAAGAGCCCCAATAAAAAGAATGTAGAAAGGCAGGATAGCAGCTCTGAATCCAAAGTGAGCAAGAGCTCTCATAGACAGGATGGTTCCTGCAGGATCACTAGCTGTACTCACAGACTACAGATTCACCGTCTCTGTAATTGCCCTGGTAAGTTTCCAAACCCAGGGAGAGAGCCAAGAGTGCTCCAGGAAGGGACACTTGATGAAAATCACATGATTAAAATATTCCTGAGTAGTCTCTTAAAAGAGGGTGAGGAAGGGAGGCAAGGAAACCATAGGCTCAGGCTCTGAAAGCAGTAAATTATGTGCTGGCTTTGCCACCCTACACGACCTTGGACAAACCACATAAGGACCCTACTCATTAGTTCTGAGAGCAATGGGAATGTTTATTGACCTTCTGATCTTTTGTGTATTTGGTGAGATCTTTTGTGTATTTGGTGCTGTATACTGTGGAATCCCTGGAGGCAGTCATCATATATCAGGGATTATGAGCACAAATTAGGGTAGTTTCCTGCCCATCCTCATTTCATAATATCTATGCTGGGTTGATCTGCTTATAGAAGTTCTTACCCCCACAAAGAGTAGACTGATGAACTAATTGTCAAGGCTGGATCTACCCTGCTTGGTTTTGTTAAATCCAGTCCCTAAACCTTTATTTGTTAGCAATGGGATACTCTGAGAGTCTAACAGTGTTTAGTCTTTAATACTAGTAAAGGATGATTAAAAAGAAATTGTGGTTCAGTGAGAGATCGCAAGGGTAAATAAAGGTACTTGTTGTACAAGCCTGACAACCTGAGTTTGATCCCCAGAATACACGTAAAGGTAGAAGGATAACCAACTCCATAAGTTATCTTCTGACTTCTCAGGATATACCCAACACTCATCTTGATTGGATCAAGACTGCTTCCCAGGACCTGTCACAATGCAATGGCAAGACAGGACCTAGGACAGTGAACACATTTAGACAGTCCTGGGTCAGCCCATCCCACAACCTGAGTCCTTCATATCGGTTTCATTGTCCATATGAAAAGATCAATGCTGGAATTATAAGACTGTTGTTAAGATTAGAAAAAAGGGGCTGGGGATTTAGCTCAGTGGTAGAGCGCTTGCCTAGGAAGCGCAAGGCCCTGGGTTCGGTCCCCAGCTCCGAAAAAAGGAACCAAAAAAAAAAAAAAAAAAAAAAAAGATTAGAAAAAAACCCACCTATAATTACACCCACCTATAATTCATCTGGTGCCTGACACAACTACCAAGATACCAGAGATAATAACATCTGGTGACATTTGTTGCACACTTGCCAGGTCATAGGCATCACTGCACCATCATACAGATACTGATTCATCTGGTCCTCAATCACTTCTGGAGTACACACTACTGTCTTATGGATGAGGAGGACAAGTTCAGAGATTTGCTATAGATCACACACAAGGATGCTACAAGTTTGGGGTTTAAACTTAGGCAGCCTCTGAGCCTGGGCTCTTAACCATGCAGTCTAACCTGAAACAGTTCTGCAGCCATACATTCTTAGTTATTAGGTTGAGCTTGAGTAAAAGGCAAAGATAAAGCGAAGACTGGAGTCCCAGTGACAAAGGCTTCTAGCACTGATGAGCAATCCAGTTCCCAGTGGCTGGGTAACTGGTGGGCAGGTAAGAAAAAACTAACTCCAAAACCCCATAGATCAAAGGTCCAAATTTAAGAATGAAAATGTTTTCAGCCAAATGCTGACCATATTAAGTAAGATGCAGCAATAGAAATACAAAATTACCAAATGAGAATACCACTTCGTAGGAAGAAAAAAGAAAGAATATTTGAGCTAGTTTGTGAATAAATGGGTATAATTTCTGACTTCTAAAAGTGTTTCACATTTACAAACAGAGAGAGAGAGAGAGAGAGAGAGAGAGAAAGAGAGAGAGAGAGAGAGAGAATACATTCTTCCACCTTCTCCAACTTATGAGTTGTCAGGCTGGACAGCAAGTACCTGCCTAACATTCAAGAGGCCTTAGGTTCAATTTGGGGGATGGGGGGGCGTGGAGGGTAAAAAAGCATCAACTTGACAACTGTATTACATACTAAATCTACCCATGGCACCTTCACCTCCAGTACATTCTGCCACTTCATAAATGATTTTCCTAACATGTGTTCTGTTTCCAACACTTTCCTCAAAGCTGACTTCTGACAAAGTGCCAGGCCTTGCTCAACTGAAGAAAAAAACAGGGGCGGGGGGGGGGGGGTGGCACAACAACAAAAATTAAATTTTTTTTTTTTGGTTCTTTTTTTCAGAGCTGGGGACCGAACCCAGGGCCTTGCGCTTCCTAGGTAAGTGCTCTACCACTGAGCTAAATCCCCAGCCCCAAAAATTAAATGTTTTAAAGGAAGTGAACAAATAAGCAAGGACTGACTATAGCAGGCATTGGTCTTGTCTGTGGTTCTGGAGGATAACCAGGCCACCTGACTCCTTCTTAGGACACACAGTAAAAAGTCAGGAAATGACACATAGCCTTGACCCCAGCTAGAGATCTTTAGTTCACATTCAAGCTTAATTTTTGACTATCTACTTGGCTACTATGTACAATCCATCCAAGGAGGGTACACAGAACAGACTCTAAAAACCATGGCCCTTCTGCTATAAAATTGTGTGGCACAGGCACACAAGCACAGTCCTTTGTCATAGACACAACCTTCCAAGTGGAATGGAAGCAGCACCCTACTGCCTGCTGCAGTATTTAAGGCTTGCAAATTAAGAAAAGGAAGTACCGGGCTGGAGAGATGGCTCAGTGGTTAAGAGCACTGACTGCTCTTCCAGAGGTCCTGAGTTCAAATCCCAGCAACCACATGGTGGCTCACACCCATCTGTGATGGGATCCGATGCCCTCTTCTAGTGTGTCTGAAGACAGCGACAGTGTATTGACATACATATAAATAAATAAATAAAATCCTTTAAAAAAATAAAAAGAAAATAAAAAGAAAAGGAAGTACCTTAACTTGTTCTTGCATAGGCTTCTTTTCTCCTCTCTTCAGATTTTATTTTAGTCCTGCATTGGGCTATTCTGATGCAATGTTTCTAGGAGTGAATATGAAGATTCATCCTGCTAAGCCACTCTGTATTTTGATATAAAAGCTTGTGTCTTACTCCACTTCTGGAACACTTTCATCTCTCTAAATCAATGCTTCTCAACATGTGGGTTGAGACCCCTTTTGGGATTGAGAAGGAAGGATTATCTAAGACCATTATTATTAAAGGGTCGCAGCATTAGGAAGGTTGAGAACCACTGCTCTAAATAATTCTTGTCTCTTATCAACCCTCTCTGTGCTCTGGAACACAAATCAGACCTAGGTTAGCAGCTTAGCGCTGTCCTCTTGTTTACTCAACTACTCTGTTAAAATATATTACTTTTCCTCTATACATTCTGGTAAATTCCTCAGGATATCTTTCACTTCACCAATACTAGCCGCCTGCCTGTTGAGCTTAGAGTTAGTTTTACTTATGCAGATATAAATTCTGAATTAGGTATAGTGGCAGAGTCCTATAATCCCAGCACTCAGAGAAAGCCACAAACTCCAAGCCAGCTAGAGCCAGACTATGTCTCAAAAGTTGTTGTTTTTAAATGTAAATCTCCAATTAAATGTCCCACCCTGACTCAGAGAGACAGGTTCCTGCCCAAACTGTCCTTGAACTTCTGGTGAACCTCTTGCTGAATTCAGCCTCCCAAGTACTAAGTACTAAGATTCCAGCTCACTTCTAATGTCCAGTCACTCTCATTCACAGCTGCTAGCAGTATTTACTTTTTACCTGCTGTGTTTCATATTTCTCTTTCTGATACTCTTTATTTCATCTCCCTCAAAACATTTTTCAGATGAACTGTTTTTAAGTCCAGGTCTTACCATATAGTACAGACTAGACTGACTCAGAGTACCAATCTAGCTTTAAAGATGTTCTGTTGTTTATCGTTTTCCTCCCTCCTCCCTTGCTAGGGTGCTTGTAATGGCAGATGAGCCCTGTATTTGGCTCATAAATAAAACTACTGGGACTGGAAATGAAAATGTGAAATATGATATTGGTGATCAATATGCTCATTGTGAAGCTATTGGGAATAGACGTAGCTATAGTTTGAGTAGCTGTTGTGATGAATGGAGGAAGGCTAAGGCCCATTTGCACCAGTTCTGAGTGCCATAGTCACCAATGAGCGAGAGGAAGTTGAAAGAACCATTTCAAAGAAACCCACTGAAATGTCACTTAACATGGATTTGGAGAAATATCAAAACAGCATCAGCCATCTAAACTTCCACTGGAGAAAAAATATCTCTTACATCATCCTTCTACCTCACAATGAAGAACAAGGGGAGAATAAGATTTGAGATACCAGACGTGGAAAACTCCATGTTTGAGTGTGTACTAGCAGCAAACACAGAATCCCTCTCAGCATTCTTTGCCCTATATATGTGGCAGATGAGCCCTCTGTGTGGCTACCAGTACAACAAGACAACTGGGACTGCAGGTGAAAACGTTGTGATTACCCAGACTGGGACAGAAGGAGGAGGCAGGTCACCTGACTGAGGAGACAGCAACATCGGCTGCAAGAAGCCCAGGGGACCCATGATTTGGCAGAACGGACATTTGACAGTGACAAAAGAACACTATGGAAGTATTTTTCTCTCCGGAATACAGTACAAGCATCATACGGATTCAAAGGCCCAAATTCACTTTCTGGACTCTACCCACAACTGAATAGGCCAAAAGTGACTGTACTGGGTGTGGCCCGACTTCTTAACCTATTCCACTTTGGTATGGTACTCCCATGCTGCCACACCCTTCACATCTTATGAAACTGAAGCCCCACCACCCAAGGACAATCCATGCAGACAGCCAGATACTCTGTGCCTGCACAGCACTCTATAGAACTTAGATTATACTGTAGCACAGCCATCATAGTAAAAGTAACTGCATTAACTATTATTTCTGAATGTTTTCAACTTGGTGCATACCAAACCTGAAAAAATACAAATGTGGGAAAATACATTCACGCCATAGGGATCACAGCAATATCCTGTGACCTACATTATTTGGACCATTTTGCTTATTGTTTTAGTGTTTGGGATTTATTTTCCTACACTTGTCTATTAGTGATTGTAATATTTATTGTATGCGTTCTCCTCTTCTTGTTGTGACCTAAATTTGCAAATTACTGTGAAATTGTTAATAATCCTTATATGTGGTCCTCATCAGCACTCTGTATGCCTCAAAGACCAAGAGACAGAATGTAATGAGCACAGTAAAAAATACCTTTTAGACGTGTAAAAATAACTCAGTCAGGAACCCTACTACACTCAAAGCTGCACCTGATAACCAGAACCTAATGACATCACTCACTCAAGAAAATCAGACACAGTCCTAGAACTCCATGACACTCACTAGACAGTATGTTAGCAGAGACCAAGAACTGTGCTCTGCACATCTGAAACAATGCCACTATGATCTGCCCTGTGGCTGGAGTCTCCCCCAGGATCCTGACCAATGAGATTCTGGATCAGCATCCTGATCCAATCAGAGACTTCTGTTAAAAGGCTATACCTTCAGCTAAGATAAGTAGCTAAGGTGAGCAAGCAGCCTTGGGGAGAGTCTTAGGATTGTAGTTAGGAATTTAGAGTATTAGATAACTTTTGCTATACTAAGTACACATATCTACCATTTTGCTCGCAACAGTACTGGAGATCAAAACCTCTCCGGCTTCATGTATACCAAATGCATGTTTTACCTCTGAGCTACGCCTTTTAGGCCCAGTTCTCTTTCTATGGGGCCATTTTCCTAAAGTGTGCTTATGGTCTGCAAACTTACAGTTATATCTAATTGAAAGATGACCTCAAAGAAGGTGGTTGTCGGCACACACCATTCCTCCCTCCACAGTACTGTGGTTACTTTACTAGGATCCTCGCGCCTGGACATAGTAACACCGGCAGTCTTCAGGCCTCCAGGAGGCCATAGCACTCATGTTGGTGCAATATTTTATCCCTGTCTGCCAACTGCTCCATTCACAGATTACCTGAACAGTGAATGATTAGTTGTTTTATTTTTTACCTACTTCCATAGCTGGAAAAGTCAGGTAGTCAATCTGACTGCAGTCCTCAACACAGAGGACTTTGAGCTCTCCTGGACTCCCAGAGTAAAACCAGTTTCCATAACATCAATGCCTATTTTACTTTATTTTTGTTTGTTTTTTGTTTTGTTTTTCAAGGAAGTTTCTCTGTGTACCTCTGACTGCTCTGTAGGCCAAGCTGACCTCAAACTTAAGAGATCCTGCCTCTGTCTTCTGGGTGCTAGGATTAAAGGTGTACACCACAGCTGCCCAGACAATGCCTATTTTCAAACTCAACATAGCAGGACTATGATATCAGTATCAACCTTTCTTCTGTCTGTCTGTCTGTCTTTCTTTCTTTCTTTCTTTCTGCCTATAGATTTGTTTATGTCTTAGTTTTTAAGGATAATTGTATTTCTAATTTTCTTTTTATGTTTGGTGTTTGAAATGGAAGTAGAGAGCTGGGCAGTATTTTACGCCTAAGGATAAAAAGCCAAGGAAACAAGACCAAGTGTAAGACACCTGCAGTGGGCATGGTGCAGCGGATAGGGAAGGATAGGCAAAGGGGAGAGTACATTTAAAAAGGGGAAAGTGGATACAGCAGGCCAAACCAGAAAGACTTTAGAAGCCTTCAGAAGGGAATCCGTGGTGAATTCTGAGACTGGAAGTAACATGGGCTGGCATGTATTTTAACTGGATTGCTATCGCTGCTGCTGTAGTTGGAAGGACTTGGTAGAGGGATGACCACAGAAAGTGGGACTGCAGAAGGAAAGCTAGTCAGGAGGCTCCTGAGGAGAAACAACAGATCTGGAATAAGGTAGGAACAGTAGAGGTGTTGGTTGAGAAGTAGTTAAGACTCTGAAAGTGAAGGTAGAATTAGGGGGTGCTGTTGATGAGTTAAAAGTAGATGGGGAATAAAAAGGTACCAAGAAATGATCCTCTACATAGATCTACATAGAGACAGCATAACCCAAGATGAGGGAAAAAAGCAAGTATCCCTCCTCCAAAAAAACCCCTTAACATTATAATGTATTTGATTTTTAGTGTTAAAAATGGAACCAGAGCTTTGAGCATACTAGGCAGATACTCTATCAATGAGCTATACCCCAGTTGGGGAGTTCAGTTTTAAACATTAAAACAAATATAATTTTTTTTTACTGAACTATAAAAATACAGTAATTACTTTAAAACTCAAATAAGAGCCAAGGGTTATAATACAGAACATATAGGAAGCTCCTTGTTTGTTTTTCTATTTTTTTTAAAGATTTATTTATTTATTTTATGTACAGCATTCTGCCTGCATATGTGACTGCAGGCCAGAAGAGGGCACCAGATCTCATTACAGATGGTTGTGAGCCACCATGTGGTTGCTGGGAATTGAACTCATGACCTCTGGAAGAGCAGTCAGTGCTCTTAACCACTGAGCCATCTCTCCAGCCCTGTTTTTCTATTTTTTAAGGCAGAGTTTCTTTATCTAGCCCTGGCTCTCCTGGTGATACTTGCTATGCAAACCAGGCTGGCCTCAAACTCAAAGTAACCCATCTGCTTCTGCCTCCCCGGTGGTAGGACTCAAAGTGTGTATCATCACAATAGCTTTATAAAGAACTCTTAAAACTCAATGGTAAGAGCATCAAAACTCAACCAGAACTAGCTAAAATATTAAATATTAAAATATTAAATATTAAAATATTAAGTAAAACACAGGGCATGATGGTACCTACAATCCCAGCAACTTGGGAGGCTAAGACAAGAGGATTGCTAGTTCAAGGCCAATCTGAGCTACAGAGTATGTTCAAAGCCTAAATAAATTTGAGAACCTACCTCAAATTGAAAAGCTAGGGGCATTCCTTATTAAGCCCAGCACTCAGGAAGCAGAGGCAAGAGGATCTCTCTGTGATTTCTAAGCCAGCCTGGTCTACAGAATGAGTTCCATGACAGCCAGGACTGCACAGAGAAATCCAGTCTTGAAAAACCAAAAAGAAAAAAGGAAACAATGACAAGAATCAAAAGAATAGTATAGGAAGGAGAACGACAACAATGACAACAATAACAGGACCGAGGACATACCTAAGCAGAGCGTGCTTGGGTAGTGCGCAAGCCACCCTAAATTTAATCCCCAGTAGTCCCCCTCCCTTCCCCACAACACACACAGTAAAAAGTGACTTCCAAAGAGGCAGGGATGGCAAGATGTCTAGCAGCATTACTCACCAGAGAAATGCACACTGCAACCGCAGCAGGCCACTGTTACACAGCCGCTAAAATGGCTAAAATGCACAGATATAAAGTGTTGGCAAGAACATGAAGCAACAGAATGCTGGTACACAATTTGTGAATGTATTTCCAAAACGTAGTCCCTTCAGAAGAAAAGAATTTGGCACTTCTTAAAGAGTTAAGTCTATTAAGTGACTTACATATTCTACAGGATATTTACACAAGAGAAATAAAAACATTTATCTATACAATTTTTTTATTTAAATATCCACAGAACTTCTATTTGTAGAAGCAAAAAACAAAAAGAAAGAGAGAAAGGAGAGGGAGGGAGGTGGTGGGGGGTGTGTCTAAGTAAATGGATAAATCAGCTGTGGCATATCTATACGGGAGACAATTACTCAGCAACAGAACAGGGACAGACATACGCTACAAGGACAAATTTCCAAATCATCACACTTAACAAGCAAACTCAGAACTCCTCTTTTCCTACTAACACAACAGCAAACACTACATATGCATGCTTTCTACTTATGTGGAATTCCAGAAAATGTAAACTACTCTACAGACAGAAAGCAGGTCAGTGATTGACAGGTCTGGAGTGAAGGACACTCAGTGCTAGACTATAAAGAGACAAAACACTTTGAGTGGTAAGGGTCTGTGGAGGCCAGAGTGTCACACTCAGGTATATGCTCTCCCTTAAGTTTACTGTATGTAAACACATCAATTGAGTATATGCTTTTTAAAAGGAAATTACTGAACTGGATCATGAATAAAGCATTCTAAAGAGGGCTCAGCTTTACTCTAGAATCCGCACATTCCTATTATCGAAAACTCTATTAAAGGTTCACTATAAGACCCAAAAACTAAAGGTATCAATTGTAATTCACCGGGCTTTAAGAGTTAGTTTTATGTTTACCTTGAGCTAAGAGAAGCCAAACTGAGAAATATGTCTGGTGGAGGATACTCGTAGAGGGCAGAATCAAATCCAGCCAATCACAGCAGCTCAGGCTCTTGGTGTCTTCTGTGCTCTCAGGAAAGCTAGTCTAATACCTGTTCTCTCTGAGAGGCAATCAACTCCTAAATCAGAACTGCAAAATTCCCAGTGATGGAATTCAAAAAGCACTGTCCTTGGCTCTAAACCATAAAACCTAGGGTTGTGATGGCCAAGAAAATCCATGCACATCAACTGTGTCCTACAACTCTACCCTCAAACACAGAGAAAATGCCAGTTCATTTGGCCTAGTGGCTCATATTAGTAATTCCAGGATTACATGAATTCAAGGCCAGCTGGGCTACAGAGTGAGACCTTGTTCCAGGACAGAGGCAGGCCCAGAGGAAGGAAAGGGGGTGGGAACCAGTTCTAGAAAAAGTCAGAATCCATAAGCAGCTCTGCTGACTTTCATCCAACTTAGTTTAAGGAACTGCTGTGTGGGAGTTTAGAGTTGGGGTATCAAGGAAATGGAAATTAAGGCTGCTAGAAAATCTCGAAAATGTCACCTAACACTCTACTAATAGGAAGGCTTCCATGTACAGGCAGGAGCTGCCCATGGTAGAACCTGCCAGTCCCACATGCTTGTCCAGTGCCTTCTATTCTAAGGTGAATACCACACACCACTTTATCAGCTCACTTCCCTCCAAGACAGCAACTTGTAAAGGACACATTCCTCCCTGAACTATAGCATCCTTTGTCCGTATGGCACTCAGGATAATCCAACAGTGGATGGGCCTGCTCTTCTGTCCTAAGGAGAAAGACCATATTCCCTGCCCCAGCCTGCCTGCTGTATGTCCTCCAGGCAGTAGGTGGAACCAGTGGTGTATGCTTTGGTTCAAGCCATGTTATGAGTCAGAAAGAAGTCCTTTCTATAAAATAACCCTGAAGTAAAACTCCAGTCCATAAGACCAGTAAAAAACGCTGAGCTATGAAAGAGGCCAGGGCTAGTCCTTTTGCTTCCTTTGTTCCTGCCAGTAGCCTTCATGCTATTCCACAAAACATGATCTGAAAATTATTCATAAAATTCTTGATTCTCAAAACATAGGCTATAGCCATTGATGACCCAGAGATTCAGGGAGTATACAGGTAAGCTTGAGAAAACAGATACTTCTTATAACATAAATTAGAAAAAAGATAGCCAGCACAAATTCTTGGTAAGTTTTTCTTTTAAAAATATCATCTTTAAGAGTTGGAGAGATGGCTCAGCAGCTAAGAGTGCTTGTTGCTCTTGCAGAGAACCCAGGTTTGATTCCCAGCACCCACATGGTGGTTCACAGTTCCAGAGGATCTGAAGCCCTCTTCTGTCATGTATGTGGTACCTACCCGTACATACACACAGGCAAAACATCCATAAATAGAATAAATAAAATAAAATAAATTAAAAAAATAAAAAAAAAAGGGTTGGGGATTTAGCTCAGTGGTAGAGCGCTGGCCTAGCAAGCACAAGGCCCTGGGTTCGGTCCCCAGCTCCGAAAAAATAAATAAATAAATAAATAAAATAAATAAAAAATAAAAAAAAAGTGTCTTTGACTTGAGGATGGTGATGCATGACTATAATCCCAATCCTTCCCCATGGAGTTAAGAGGACCAGAAGTTCAAAGCTAGTGTGGGCTACACGAGACCTTGTCTCAAAACAAACATACAAACATTAAAAAGCCCTCACCCTTCCCTGGGAACAATCTTTGTCAGGCATGACAAAAGACAAAGGCAAAAGGTTAAACCAGTCTGGACTATGTAAGACCCTACCTGTATTTTATTTTTAGTATGTGCATATATGTGAGCATACATACATCTGGCCGTGTGTGTGTGTGTGTGTGTGTGTGTGTGTGTGTGTGTGTGTGTGTGTGTGTGTGTGAAGATGCATATGCATAGGCCAAAGGTCAACTTTGGATGTCCTTCCTCAGGAGCTGTCTATCTTTCATTTTGAAACATGCTCTCTCACCAAAACCTGGGATGAAGCAATTAGGCTAGGTTAAGCTGGCCAGTGAGCCCCAGGAATCCACATGTCTGTCTCCCCAGTGCTGAGATATGTGCCCTGAACCTTGGGTTTCGTAGACAGGGCGGGAAGAGGGGGGAGATGACAGGTGGAGTGGGAATTAAGTCCTCAGGTTTATTTTACCAACTGAACTATCTTCGAACTATCTTCCCAGCCTTAAAAACAAACAAACAGCCAGTGTGGCTGGGTGACTTTAATTCCTAGCCCTGGGAAGGCAGAGACAGGCAGATCTGAGTTTGATGCAAACCTAGTCTGCATAGTGAGACTGCTGCAAGGAACAAAAAATTCAAATAGAAAAAACAATACTGAATTCACATAATGCTCTCTCAAACCTAAAACACTGTTGATTAGTACATAATCACCACCACACCACCCCCCAATTCCTCTCCCAAGATACGGTTGTATAGAACTTGCTATTTAAACCAGGTCACTCGATCAGCTTTATTCCAGTTTCAGAGTTGGTAACATATAAAGGGAGAAATACATGAGAATCAGCAAAATAAGTTGTCAATTTTTCAAATTATAATCACTTTTTAAAGGGTAGTGTGTGTGTATTTTTTTTTAAACTTGAGACTGTATGAAGCTTTGGATGGTGTAGATCAAGCTGGCCTCCCAAGTACTAAGATAAAAGTGTCTATCACCGTGCCTAGTTCAAAGAAAACTATTAAATTATGCCATTGTGAACTGAACAGTCCCCCTAAATTCTTGTGATGAAGTCCTATTACCCAAAGTATCCCCGCAGTTGAGGGCTTTCCGAGGTAAGTAGGGTTAAATGAGGTCATGGCAAGGCTGTTGTAATAGGGCAAATGTGTTCTAGGCAGAGGCACGAGAGAGGTTTTGTTCTTGCTTCTTCTGCCTCCTGAAGACACAGCAAGATGTGAGGCAGCCAGCCCGGCCTCACCAGAAATCTCCTATGCTGGTAGACTGGTGCTGGAGTCGTGGCTCTCAGAATTGTGAAAAATAAATGGCTCCTACTCAAGCAGCTCAGTTTGTACTGCTCTATTGGAGAAGCGGAGCAGATTAAGACTGTGACAAATATGGAAAAAAGTCCATCTGTCCCAGAGGTAGCCATAATGAGCTGTGCACTAGGTTAGATATAGATCCACTTTATACAAGACATATTTCATCTTTAAAACAAACCTGTGATGTATAACCACCAACACTGCCAGTTTCAGAATAATACTAAATACCATGAAGGTGCGTGACCTGCCCAGAGTCATGCACAAGTACCAAATAATTCCAGCAAGGTACAAGCATGTGGGCCCCAGATCCCTGTTTTTCTAAACTACAAGACCCCTCTAGGAATAAGAAAGTGCCAATATCTTACCAATTCTGACTTTCAAGAATGGAAAACTCCACACATCTAAGTGCCATCAGTCAAGAGATTGATGCCTGATTAATGACAGACTGCAGAAAGATTATCCTTTCGGGATACAGCGGCATACTGATTGTTAGTGCATATCACTAAAGCTTATCTCAGAGCCCTGAAGCTTTTGAAAAATTCTGGAATGCTTAACTAAAAGCCCTCTTCATCTTTCTCACTCATGTTCCAATTTGGGGGGGGGGGTGGGAGGGAGAGAAAGGAAAAGATCAGGAGTGCATGCTTTATTCAGTGTCAGGGCCAGCCTGTGGTTTTATAACAATCTTCAGAGTCAATGAAATCTCCAGACTGACCTCTCTCAGGCTGTAGCCTTGCTCCTGTTAGCTGTGGCTGAAGCAGTGGCTGTGCCTGTGGCTGCTAGACAGAGCTCTAAGCCAGAAGTGACCAAATATTCCCTACGATGAATGATCTGGCTTATGGACAGAACAGCAGGGACGTGGCTAGGACTCGCTTCTAAGAATAATTATATATTAGTTGACCAAACAAACAGGGTCCTCCACCCACCAGTCCTTTCCTGTTAGTATCACTGTGCAGGGCTACACACTACCCGACGCCCTTGATGCCAAGGTCTACTCTGAGCACTCAATGATGAATGGGGCCGCTAGAGTTGTGCAACACGCTGGTCCCTCCTACACATATGCAGAAGTGGCTCAGGTTTCTAATAATACTGGGAAGATGACCAAAGACAATCTGAAGTTGAGCAGAAACCTGATCTACACTATGATCATTAAGGAGGAAGGCTGGGGGAACCTCATTACCAGTACACTTCATTATTAATGTCTGATACCTTTCTGAGTAGGGTAGTACTGTGCTCGCCTACCAAAAAATACAAACATACAAGAGCCTCTTTTATTTTTATTTCTTTGAATTCCCAAACCTCATTCTTATAACTAATATAGCTCATCGACTCCTAACTCAGAGCAATATGTACATATAAATATGTTATGTTCTCAAGCATGTTATTAACTGCCAAAGTTCGCACCAGAAAAATTAACTCAAGCCAGAAACTGTATTCACAAACATTCTTAATAGAAACAGACCATTCTTTTCCCTCAAGCAAAGCAGAACAACTATGCAACGCCTTTGTGTTTGGGGCTCAAAACTGTGAATGGGAATACTTTCCCAAAGTCACTAGTATACAAAAGAACCAAACAAAATCGTGAAAAAACATGGAAATAAAAAACTTGTCTACACTGAAAGGAGCTGTTCTGTTGATAAAGAGAGGTTCAAACATATTTTAAATATTTTTAAACAAAGACCTAGCTGATGTCCCTTAATCCATCCATCCAGCTCAACTTTCCGCTTAGGCAGCTGTGCAATGGAGTGCCCATCCAGAAGGGAGGGCCACAAACATTTCTCCAGTGCCCCTCATTCCTGGGGGACAAGGGACTCACCAAGGTTAACAGCAATCTTCAACCTCCCATGTAAGTACAACAACATCTTCATAAAAGTTTTACAAGGACATCCTGGCACGAACCGAACTACCACGAAGGGTAATGTTTCGGGGCCCTAAGCATTCCAGCAGCTCGCTTTTCTTGGCTGCCTTTCCCAGCTGTGTGGTTGAAATTGTCAGTCAGCTGGGAACCCACAGAAGGATACCATGGTGAAAGCACTTGGAGAAAATATAGCCAGATAGCCCCATGCAGGCTCAAGGCTCTGTGGTCCCCAGGAAAGGGAAGCAGGTGGAAGTCAGTAAGTTCAACATTTCTGACCAGAACCAGTGCAGAGCAAGAAAAACAGGCAGAAAGATGGACGCTGACACACACAGTTACTTGTCTCTGGGCCTATCAACACTCTCCAGCATCCTTCTTGAATACATCACCCTCAATGTTGCATTCTTCATTAATGAGACCATATACAGAAAGAACATCACCCTGAGAAGGAACCTTGCGTGATAGGGGCACAGGTCACCCTGGGAAACAATGAAGTAGCTTTATGAATCAAAGTGTCACAGTAACTGAAAGCCTGGGACTGGTGGACAGCAGTCAGCCTTGAGCCAATAGTCATTTCTCAGGGCTGCTAGAGGCTAGTAGTACAAACTGAGTGCACCACTGAAATTACCATCTAACAGTTTTTAAAAGCTTAAAGTATCAGCAAGGGCTGGTTCCTTCTGAGACCTACAAGGAAGACTTCTAGGCTTTCTCGGCTTCTGGTAGCTTGCTAACAACCATTAATGACTCTTGGCTACATCACCAGTCACTATTCACCAGGGGTTCTCCCTGCCTACGTGTCTGTCCAGATCCTATCTTTTTTAAGGATATTACCCATAATGAATTAGGACTCTCTCTAGTGACCTTAGAGTACCTACATTAGCCCTTTTATGTAGACTCTGACACCAAACAGTCACATTCTGTGGCACTTCACGTTAGGGGTCTTTTGTTTGTTTGTTTTTATTTGTAAGATGTATTTATTTTATGAGTATACTGCTGCTATCTTCAAACAAACCAGAAGAGGGCATCCCATCCCAGTACAGATGGTTGTGAGCCACCATGTGGTTGCTGGGAATTGAACTCAGGACTTCTGGAAGGGCAGTCAGTGCTCTTAACCACTGAGCCATCGCTCTAGTCTTCCTGTTACAGTTTTAATTCAAAGGTTTTGGGGTTTTTTCCCCTGGGGTGGGGTGGGGTGGGGTGAGGGGATAGTTGGCAAAGACATTAGCATTTTCATTCTTTAACATGTCTTTCAAAATAAGTAACTACAGAAGCCAGACCTGTAATATCATGATGGAGGAATACGGTGAATAAATAATTTTTTGAAGTGGGTGAAAATATGTGGGTGAGAGAAACACAGGCAAGGTGCCATCTCAGAGGGAAACAAAGAAAAATAAGTTGTAAAACAATGTATTTCTAGACTGTTTTGGCAGTGGCCTGTTGCCAGTAGCTATACAGTAGACTCTCAAAGCCTGGCAAGATATAAAAGAGGTTGAGGTGCAAAATACACTAATGGCCCAGCTACGGCTTCAGATGGAGTCATAATTGGCTGGGAAACTGGGCTCACCTTACAATTCCATGAATTGCTAAGTTGGAGTCTCATGCCATTCAGTGAGGATTTACATAGCAAGGACCGGGTCACTGCCAGCCACTGGCCTGGGCCTGAACTATACACCACTCTTAGTGTGAGGAGTGTCCTAAGACAAAGACATAGAGGAAGACTCTTAAGGGCCACAGGCCTTTGCAAATTTAAAACACAAAGGGAAATAAAGAAGAAACGGGGAAAACATAATTTTTTTCAACAACGCTTCAATAGGAATAGCCTTGTGATTTTAAATTCTGAGGAGATAAGGAAATGGGATAATTAAAAGTGTGTGCTACCAGTCTTGCAGCAAGTGCCTTTAAGACAGTTTCATTAAATACTTGCTAGGCCATCAATTCTCAAAGTCTAATCTGTAAGCTGTGGGGGTCAGGTGAACTGAGGTAACCTTTCATCTCTTCAGGTAAAATGTGAAGCCAAAACAATTTTTGTCAGAATACAAAGACAACATTTGCCTTTTATATGTTAGTGGCATTTATTCTAAACAAAGAGAAAAGCTGAATGAAATTAGTGTAGTGGTTCCACACTTTACTTTTAACTATACACATGCAAGTGAAGTTTTCTAAAGAATGTTGGTAAAGTGTATGTCTCACTTGAGCACACTTGTTTTTGGTCTGTGTAACTACTTATGCATATGCATGCGTGTGCACACATGCAGGTAGAGGCAGGAGGTCAACGGCAGGTGTCTGTCACTACCACGCTCACCTTGACCCGGGGTTCACTAACTGGTTAGACTGGCCGGCCAGAGATTCACTCGCCCTTCTCACCTCCAACACCCCCCCCCCCCCCCAATGCTAGGGTCACAGATACTCCATGACCAATCCTGGCTTTTATGTGGACTCCAACTCAGGTCCTTATGACTGCTCTTTAACTGACTGAGGCATCTTCCTAATCTCTTGTTTTCATATTGTATGACAAAATGTGAATAATATATAAACCACTTCTGATTTACAATGAAACCTGAAAGTTATTTCAACTTGTGTGATCTTTGAGTTGCAAGTTAAACTGGCCAATTTTCTAGAGGACTCCATTTTATTTAGAAGAATACCCGACGAGTATGATTAAATCTCAGATCTAGACAGATAGTTATAGGGCAGATATGTTTAGGTAGGTACAGGACAGACATTTTCTCCAGTGAATAAAGAAAGTCCATAACTTCAATAAAAATAATTTAAAATTTTATTTCCAGTGATAAATTTTCAAGTAAAAAGTAGTTCTAGAAACATACTACATGTACCTCACAAAATTCTGACACCCAAAGATCTTATTGTCAAGATGATATTAATGTGCAATACTATAATGCACATGGTAAATTCATAATTTTAAAGTACTATATAAATAAACGTGTCATTATTTGAAGAGCTTCTTTTTTTTTTTTTTTGGTTCTTTTTTTCGGAGCTGGGGACCGAACCCAGGGCCTTGCGCTTCCTAGGTAAGCGCTCTACCACTGAGCTAAATCCCCAGCCCCTTGAAGAGCTTCTTAACTAAGTGATTCAATATTCATGGTAATAGCAATGTTATGAGTAAAGGAACAATTCATGGTATAGTAATGACCAACAGATTTCATTATAAAATAGTACATGAAGAATTTACTGATGTGGTTTCAATGCCTCCATTGAAGTCAACATATTTTTGAGAAAATGTCTCTTTAGACAAGTATAGTAATAGATGAGGAGGAGGCAGAAGGAACAGGAGTTCAAGGATAACCTAGCTACAGAGTAAGAGCCTCTCTCAAGGAGGAGGAAACCTGGGCAGGTGGCCAGATAGACAGTTTACCAAGTAAAGGTTCTTGCTGACAAGCCTGAGTTCAATACTAGAACCCATATGATAGAAAGAACAGGGGCTGGGGATTTAGCTCAGTGGTAGAGCGCTTACCTAGGAAGCACAAGGCCCTGGGTTCGGTCCCCAGCTCCGAAAAAAAGAACCAAAAAAAAAAAAAAAAAAGAAAGAACAGACACCCACATGCTACAGCTCTGACCTTCATGCATGTACAAACATATGTACAAAAACACACAATTGAAAGAATGTTAAAAACAAACAAGCCAGGGATGGTGGTACACTCCCTTTAATAATCCCAGCATTCTGCAGGCAGAGACAGGCATGTCTCTGAGTTTGAATCCAGGCCAGTTCTATGACAGTCAGGGCTACCCAGAGAAACCTTGTCTCAAAAAACCCAAACAAACAACTCCAAGTAAATTTTAACATGATGGGTATGATGGCATGCTACACCTAAAAACAGAGGACAGGCTGGGGCTAAATGAGATGAGAGCATCTGGAAAGAAGGAAGGAGGGAGTCAAACAAACTATCTCTTGTCAAGTTTATACACAATATGAAAGATGTTCATAATTACATTAAAGAATAATTTTTCTCAATGACATCCTTATATGGCCAAATTTTCTTTTGATAATTCAACTAATGCATATTATGACAGACTAGACAGAGAAATGAAAATGATTTTAACATCTGTCTTCTGTTCAGACAAGCATTAAAGATATTTCCAGGGCTGGGGATGTAGCTCAGTGGTACAGTAAGTCAATCCGGGAGCAGAAAGGAAGAAATATTATAAATATATAAAACAAGGCTACTTTTCTTAAATCTTCCAAAATATATTTTTCATTAAAAAACAAACAAACAAAAGAAAGAAAAAAACATTTGGGAGCTAGAGAGATGACTCAGCAGTTAAGAACACTTATCGCTCTTGTAGAGATCCAGGTTAGGTTTCTAAAATCCACATCAGGCAATACACGACCACCCCTAACTACAGTTTCAAAGGATCTGATGTCTTCTGACCTCATGGGTATCTGCATACACACAGTACTATCAACTCATGAAGGCACACATTCACACACACACAAATAAAAATAATAAATAAATAAATTGTAAAGTTTGTTTGGTTAACATGTATTAGGTTTTAAGATTACGTTTAAATAAATTTTAAAATATTTTTAAATGTTTTAATTTTTCATATGAAAAAGCTCAACAGACATAACTCAATGAGAGAATCACTTTGAGACCATGAATTCAAAAATAAAACAAATTACCATGACTGAAATGGACGAAGGATATAAACAAACATCTCCAAAGAACATGTAAGAATGACATAATGAGCATATGTTCAGATACTCGCTATCATTAGCCATAGGGGAGCAAATCAAAGCCAGCGTCATGCCTATAACCCAACACCTGGAGGGATGAAAGAGGAAGTCGGCCTTAAGTGTAACGCCAGCCTGGGTTTAACTGAGTACTAGGCCAGTCAGCAGACTACACAGTAAGACCCTTGTCTTGAAAAAGAAAAACAAATGAACAATAACAAAACCCTATAATGAAGATACTACTCTGCGTCTAGCACAGAATGGCTAACATCAGGAAGATGAACCATTAAAGAGGGAGGGATGGTACTTGAGAAAAGGCTAGGTAGTTGAGCATATACTGGGGGGCTGGAAAGACGACTCGGCAGTTAAGAGCACTGGCTCTCTTCCAAAGGATCCAGGTTCAATTCCTAGCACTTACTGTCTGTAATTCCTGTTCCAGGGGACTCTCACAACAGACATACATGCAGGCAAAACACTAATGCACAAACGATTTAAAAAAAAAATAGCAGCACATACTGTTCTTGTGGAAGACCCCAATTCAGTTCCCAGCCACAACTGTCTATAAGTCCAACTCTAGGGATGTTTTGGGTTTGTTTAAGACAGTTTTTCTGTGTAACAGGCCTGGATTTGTAAACTAGGCTGTGCTTGAACTCAGAAGTCTGCCTGCCTCTGCCTTCCAGAATGCTGGATCAGAGTGCGCCACTACATCCAGACCTTAAAACTCTGTTTAAAAGATAAATCACAGGGGCTGAAGTAGTTAGGAGAACCACTTGATACTGTCAGAGGAGATCCCGGTTCCATTTCCAGCAACAGCGTGGTGGCTCATACCCATCCATGACCCCAGCCCTAGAGACTTTAACACACTCTTCTCAAAGGAGGCAAAGCACTCTACACATTTAAAAGAATTATAATTTAAAAAAGGAGAAAAATTAGTCAGTGGAGCCATCTTGCTGACAAGAACATAAAATGGTATAGGCACATCAGAAAGGTAAGCCAGCTGCTCAGAACTGTGAACTAAGGTAACTCTGCAAGAAGCAGCAATTCCTCAACTAATCTTGTAACCAAGAATAAGGAGTATCCAAGTATGACAGTAGTCAGCAATAAATGTTTGATAACAAGAGACTAGAAAAGAATCTTGTTCTTACATGTTTATTTACAGGTAGAAGGATAACAGAGGTATTGATTTATATGATTCAACTATTAGATAAGCATTTAACTTTAGATTTAAAAAAAACTTCTCAAAATGCTTTGTGGGACATGGAGAATTAATTAAAATGAACATTCTCAGCTTATAAAAGTAACATCTATAAGATAAAGAAAATGAAAGCATTAAAAATCCTATATCAGGGGCTGGGGATTTAGCTCAGTGGTAGAGCGCTTACCTAGGAAGCGCAAAGCCCTGGGTTCGGTCCCCAGCTCAAAAAAAAAAAAAAAAAAAAAAAATCCTATATCAAAGGAATAGCCTGTGTATAAAAGACCACGGTAGTCTTTCCCTCCCCTTTTATATATACCACATGGGGTTTTTTTTCCTTATTTTTTAATTAAACAAATTAGTTGTTTTAATTTTCTTTTCTTAGGGTAAATTCCCAGAAGAAAAGGTGCTGGTCCAGGAACAGGAGTATTTGAGTTTCTGATTCTATTCAAGCAGCATCCCCACCAACAGTGCACAAATGATGGGAAGCCATTTCTTCTGCCTTCCAATGGAATGCAGTGATTTTCCGTAGCCTTTATTATTTAGATGCTTTTTTTAAAGGCTTCTTCTGAGAAATTATAATCCTGGGTTCTTTGGGAATCCTTGCTGTTTCACAAAGTTCTAATCCTCACCTTGTTCAAAGCAAGGACACTCAGTTGAATCTAAATGCAAATCTTACACATTTCCCCAGGACATCACCCCAGTACAGGACAGGCAGGGAAGGACCATGGGATTCTTGAAGTTTAAAAAAAGAGAAAAAAAAAAAAAAAAAAAAAAAGATGATGCTTTGGGGAAAATAGAGATATTACAATGTATAAAGATTGAGGTAATTTAGCAATTCCCAGAACTCAGATTACACCAGAAAGCAAGTTTACTTTGGGAAGAATAAAGGAAAACAAGTGGTATTCCCTTCCCCTCTTACGAATGTTAATCACACTATTAGAAAGATGAGAAGTCAATTAAGTAGTTTTAACAACCACTGCAGCATCTGTTTCCAAATTAACTAGGACCAGCCCACAAACATAAAGTGTATGGGGGGACATGCGGGGGGCCACTTTCTCTCTCTTCTACTCTCCCTCCCTCTCCCAAACCTCGAATTCTAGACAGAGAAAATCCATGCTGAGGGACACTGGGAGCCCTAGAATAAATGCACTAACAGCAGGCCCCTACCCCCAGCCTGGTAAACCTCTCATCTATAATCCAACATGAGAGACAACAGGCAAACAGCAAGAGGTCATCGTCAAAGAACTGGTTGCTAGGGAAGCAAGTGTAGAGGCTGCAAGCATGTCCCCATCAAAGTCCAGCAGCTGCAGAAGAACCACAAAGGTGCAGTTCCCTTCAGAGTGGAGCAGGAAAGGGGCAGGACGGAGGGAGAGGAGGAGGAGGAGGGAAAAACATCATACTCTCAGCAGCTGCCATGTGGAACATTAAACCTGGTAGTTTTGTTCTGGTTCAACAAGAAGAAACTAGAAAGAAAAAGAAACTTAAAAACTAAAACTAACGTTTCCTGAATACGCCTTTTAAAGTACCAACCAAATCTTTCAGCAAACCTGAGATGGTTGGAGAAAGGTCACAGCTATGGAAAAGCAAACACTGGTGATGAAGGAAAGAAAAGCTTTGATTGAGGATATACCAGAACAAATATGACCATCTCTTAATAAAACTGCTCACAATTTTAGTCTAAAATGCCCCTTCCTGATGCTGGATCATGGACTTATTTATCTAAGCACATGAATCTGAGAGTAACCCGAAGCTGAGTGCAAGCTGCTTTTGTTTTCCAAGTAAAAGAGACAAGCATCCACACCCCCTAAGTGGGCACCTCAAATATTCCCTTTCACATGTGAGATCTCCATATAACATTAACATTGGAACTGAATAGGACATGGAGTAGAGAATCAAGTCCCACTCCCTCACCCTAAAGAAAAACAAAAGGCTTGGGACATCAGCGATTTGCACAGATCACTGATTACTAAGGGGCCAAGTCTCCCCAACTCTCAGACAACAACCCCTTCCAAGGACCAGCTAAAACTATAGGACCTAGGGATCAGAAGGAAAGAGCTTAAAAACTGGTCTTCAGCAAGGCAATAGTGGTACACACTTTTAATCCCAGCACTCAGGGCAATCTCTGAGTTTAAGGCCAACCTGATCTACAGAGCAAGTTCTAGAACAGCTGGAGCTACACAGAAAAACCATCTCAAAAGAGGGAAGGAGAAGCCCACTGGAGAGATAACTCAGCAGTTAAGAGCACTGACTGCTCATCCAGAGGTCCTGAGTTCAATTTCTAGCAACCACATGGTGGCTCACACCCATCTGTAATGAGATCTGATGCCTTCTTCTGGTGTGTCTGAAGACAGCTACAGTGTACTCACCAGAATTAAAAGAAAGAGACGCCCCCCCCCCCCCACGGCAGCAGAGAGACAGAGACAGAGACAGACAGACAGACAGACAGACTGACTGACTGACTGACTGGCTAGAGAGCACACCAGAGCACAATGTTCTATGTTCTATGTAGGGGCAAAGCTAAATGGCCTGAATCATTTATTTCAGTTTAAACACTTAGAAGTTAAAGACCTATGACTTCTTTTTGTAACAATGGACCTGTCTTCATCATATTCTGTAGACTTAAAATGCCCTAGGTTAAAAACAAAACTTTAATGACTTGTTCAATTGGCAAAGAGTTTTTCTGAGTGACTGCCTCAGTCAAACACAAAAGACTAAGCATACAATTTAGAAAACAATCTTGCCAGGCATGGTGGCACAGACCTTTAATATCAACTGGGAGCTAGAAGCAGGCAGCTATTCTAAGAAAAGTAATCTTATTTTATCAGTGTGAAGAGTTTAAAATGGCCTACATAAAATTTCAGCACTGTCAATTAAAAGAGATTTAAAATTACATTTTTTTAAAATGAAAAGCAATAAAGAAAGCCCTCTGAATCCATGGCAACATAAACTGGCATCACTCCACACTGCTGGGTGCCATGCAGCTAACACATAGGTACTGCTCATGCAACATTCAAGTGACTTCTGATTTTCGTCCCACTGAGGGCTGAGAAGCCCACTATACTGCTGCTTTAATGTCAGAGAGCAGAGAGGGGGGAGAATGTAGTGTTTATTACCATGAAGACAGACCACCTAAGGGCCTTTTTCACTTCTGTGGTCAAACACTGGAGAACTGAAGACAGAAGGGGGTGGGGTGAGTAGGGGTCGTGAGGGTGAGTCAAGTGCCTGAAAAGGAACAACTGCCCACAAAATGAACAATCTCAGTGGTATGGGTCCCATTACTGGTTGGTTATTTTTATTTAAATTTTTGGCTAAAACCATCAAAGGCTTCTGCAATGGTAACTTTTTTTGCAAGAGTAAATCCCTGCTGGTAAAGTGCATAAACAGAGATAAATTTTAAAAGACCCAGCCAAACTCCCCAACCAAAGAATGAGGTGCCTGTTCCTATCCTGGGAGCCTTCTGAAGTCCTAAGAGGAAGACCTTGGTGGCCCTGGGTCAGGTGCCAGGAGCCTCTAAAGGGGAAAGCAGGGGCTTCTGAATGACCAGATTAAGTCTGAATGGAAGAAGACCCTGTGATTAAGTTTTCTGAATAGTTGGTTCTCTCAAGGGAGAGAGCAACTGCCTTAAAAAACAAGAAGCAAACAAAACAAGCCTAGTGTCTCTCTCTCTCTCTCTGACTGCCTTTCAAAACTGCTGCTCAAATTTAGGAGAGTGGGTTTTCACACGCTCTACAAAATCATCTGCCTTCCAAAAGGAGGAGGAAGATAATAACACTGTCACACTTCTTGAACATGTGAAATTGACAAGGAACTTGCCTTGAACACCAGTCCTCCTAGGACAAACTTGAAACTTTCCCAAGCCATTACACAGTGAAGAAATGGTCACTTAACCCTTCTACCTGCCTCATCTTCAGCAAAGTCTCTTTACAGTCATCTCCCAGCATAGCTAACACAGCATCCCCGTGGGAAAGCACTCTGCTGCTCCAAACAAGAGCAGAAACAGCAAAGATCAAGAAAAGTATTTATCTAACCTGTGGCAGGCTGGTAAAAAATTGCCCTGGTTATACAAGACTCAGGCCTGCTGAGGCTTTGTTCTGCTTTTCTAAGTGGTGAGAGAAATATCAACATAAATCTTCCATCCCAGAAAGCGCTAAGGATTGAGTCAATAATGAAGACTGCGCATATATCAAGTATAATTCATTAAAAAAAATCTTGTTCAACAAAATGTTCAACAACCCTTCTATGTTAAAAGCTCAGAGTTGGGTGGGAAAAGCTAATGTTTTTAAAAACAAAAGGGGAAAGACATTAGAGGCAAAGAAAACTTTACAAAACTATCATATCTAAGCTCAACCAGCCATGCCCGACTTGAGGCTATTCTCCAACATCTGCTTCTGTAACTGAGGTTTAATGCATTCTCATTAAACTGCAGGGGACACAGGTTGAAAGAAAGATCTGGGCTCCATGAAACTGTAGCTACAAGGACAGTCAGTGTGAACAGAACTCGATAAATATGGGGTTGGAGGGTAAGCATCCACTAAGAGGACGCTTTAAGGACCAAAGATGAGGACAGAAGGTCTCAGGATGGCTTCGGGATTTGGTTTCAAGGACTTTAAAAGGCAAGCTCTTTCTTTAGTAATCAACATAGCAGATACTGCATTTATATTAAATATACCATTTAATTTTACATATGGGGCAGGATATTAGCTCTAAATTTAAATTTATTTAGTATTTTAAAGATTTTTTTATTATATGTATTTGTGTGTATGTTTGAGTGCAGATGCCTCTAAGTACAGGTGCACAAGAGGCATTGGATCTCGCTGAGGCTGGAGTTACAGATGATTGTAAGCCACCCAACATGAGTGCTGGGAATTGAACTTGGATCAATTCCAAGAGCAGTACATGGTCTTAACTGCTGAGCCATCTCTCCAGACCAAACTTATTTAACTATTGCTATTATATACTGGGGCATGGTGGCAAACATCTGTAATCCCAGCACTAGTGAGGCAGAGGCAGGAGGATCAGAGTTTGAGGCTGGCATGGGCTACACACACCCAACCCATAATACTCACAGGATATTCCTTTTTAAATACTCATTACAAACTTTGTAAAGATCATGGTATGAAATTCTCAAAGAAAGGAAATAGTTTAAAAAGCCCCGAGTGATGGCACACACTTTTAATTTCAGGACCAGGAAGGCAGAGACAGTTGGATCATAGGGGCTCTCTGCTAGCCAGCCTAACCTCCCTGGCAAGTTCCAGGAAACAAGAGACCTGATATAAAAAAGAAGAAAAGCCAGCCCAGTGTGGTTGTACAAGCCCTTCAGAACTTAGGAGGAGAGGCAGGTAAGTTCAAGGCTAGCTAGGTCTATACAGAATTCTAGGACAGCAAAGACAGCTGAGGAGTGAGCTGGAAAGGGAGGGGGAAGAGGAAGGGCAGGCAGCAGCCCCATAGGATGATGAGTCACAAATCTTGTTGCCAACACAAGATTCTAAAAGCACCTCCAACATTGGTTTAAAACACTCAAGGAATATGTCTGACAGTTGGTATCACCCATTAACCTGTCCAACAGCAGCATCTACATAGGGATGAATGATATCTCGGGTTGTCCTCTAGCTTCCACATGCACCCAGATACACAGTAACACACAGAAGCTCAACAAGGGTCTCATTTCCAAGTCTAATGGCTGAGTGCCAACTTTATAACAGCATAAAAGTCATAAATATTCAGTATAAATCCTCAAATTTTGAATGGACTTTTTCCTAAGCTACTGATAATTCAGTTCAATACTCTCCAAAGAGGCTAAGCAATGGCAGAAACCCTACTGTGTGCTGCGTTCCTATGTAGGAACGGTCTGTGTGTATTCTAATTGCAGCTTATGATATTTCCAACTTACTGTAGGTTTATCTGTAATCACTGTGAGCATGTCGACCTCACCTGCACCACTGAAGCTGCACATGTGTATACCTTTTCCTTCAGAGGTATAAAAACATCCTCTTTGCAAGTTGTTACAACTCACGGCCTTTCACGTAATGCTTTCTCCACCCTGAGTGCTGAGAATGAACCCAGGGCTAGTCACGGCTCTACAGCTCACCTGTACCTCCAGCTCCATAAAGTACACAGGTACATTACTATGTTTCTATGCACTTCACATCTGCAGTAACCCGGAGGTCAAGGATACTCTTCCCTTCCTATAGCAGCAGGAAGCTGAACAAACAAGCAATGTGCACACTAAGCCTTGCTGTGCTCTGTTCACAGCACCCCCAGTGCCAGAGAACTATGGCCTCAGCTAGAAAGCTGTCAGAGGATTTTACTCCCTTAACCTCCCTGACCCTCATCTGTTAACAGGGAAATAATGAGGCCAGTTTCTTAAGACTGTTTTGATAAATGATTGTGATAGTATGCTAAGTGCTTGGCAGTGTCTCGAACATGCTAAGAACTCCAGAGGCCAGAAAATAATCTCTAACCTCCAATAAAAGATAAAAGGGACAAGTGACTGTCCTTACCTTTCATCTGCTAGATTTATAATCTGAAAATAGATAAGATTTATTAAAATTTAAAGGGGTAAAAACAAAAACAAATAAACAAAACAATGTGCATTGCCCTTTAAGAAACAGGGAAGCAAATCCAGAGGTGATAATACAGAAAAAAATTAGAGCTAAAAAAAAGTACACTTGTCTTTAAATTCTTTACAGTACTGATGTAAAGGCTCTGTAACAGTTGCTACTGTACAGCCTGAAAACTAACAATAGGAACTGGACCTGAGCTGGGTTCACGTGTCTTTAATCCCAGCACTTGGGAGGTGGAGCCAGGCAGATCTATGTGAGTTCAAGGCCAACCTGGTCTACACAGTGAGTTTCAGGACAGTCAAGACTACACAGAGACCCTGTTTTAAAAAAACAGAAACACAGTGAAATAAAAGTATATCCCCAAATAAAATGGATCTGTGTACTAAAAACAGAAATAGGGCATAGGTTAGCTGGTCTGTTTCACAAATTTCCAAAAAATACAAACTATCCCAAAATAAACTAGTTGTTGGGTCAAAAAGTGACACCGTGTGCAGCACAACCACTGCTTTAGAAAGCATGTCTATGTTGGAATGTATACCTGAAGATGTCAACAACTGCTGTTTCTGAATAGTAACATGAAAATGATGTTCATTTCCTTGTATCTTCTACATCTCAGGTTTCACAGGGAGAATGCCAGGTCAGCAGCAGCAGCTGGGAACTTGTTAGAAATGCAAATTCTCAGGCCCCACCCCAGAACTACTGAATCAGCCTCCCAAGAGGTGGGGCCAGATGATTCTGATGTACATGAAAGCTAGAGGATGATGTCCTAGATCATGAAACTGGTTTTGTAACAAGTGCCACTTTCACAGTCAAAACAATAGAACAATGAAGCTGGAAAAGGGGGTCAGTGTGCTGATGGATGAATAGCATTTAAGAGTCACCACATGCCCAAACATGGTATATACCATGGGACTCAAGCACAGCAACTCTCAAGCTCACAGTGACCTACCTACCAGCTGTCTACCTTCCAACCTCAAGCCTTAGTGGGAACCTCTGCGATGCCTGCAGAGACAGAGACATTGGCTTTTTTTTTTTTTTTTTAAGATTTATTTATTTTATGTATGTGAGTATACTGTTGCTGTCTTCAGACACACCAGAAGAGGGTGTTGGATTCCATCACAGATGGTTGTGAGCCACCATGTGGTTGCTGGGAACTGAACTCAGGACCTCTGGAAGAGCAGTCAGTGCTCTTAACCTCTGAGCCATCTCTCCAGTCCTGGGTTTTTTCTTTTTTCAAAAAAATTAGTTATGCAAAAGAGAAGTCTACTGGCAGATTTTGATCTTCATCTCCAAATGAATGGCCTCTAATCTCAGTTTTAAATTAACAGCACTAGCTGAGGTATAACAGCTTAAAACCTGGAGACTCCTAAACTTGTAGGTGGTACAGCTGGGATGAACAAGGTGCCATGACAGGTAGAGGGCCCTCCTTTGGAGATGACCTCCCGTGGCCTCCTTCAATCCTGTTCTGTGGCTTGAGAATTCACAGCCCTCCAGAATCATCCTCAGACCGACTACTGCCTAGGGTAGAAAACCCATGGTTGCTGGGTTTTTTTTTTTTTCCCCTCAGCTCAATTTTCAGAGAATGCTCTATACTTTTCTAAGTACCAAGAGGATGCTTTTGTCCATTACATGCTATGGAAAAGAAATAAAGAAATGTAGAAATGTCTACTTTATAACCAACAATTTATTCCTTGCTAGAGCAGAGACTGACTGTGTTGGGAAAGGAGGAGTAGTGCACCAGTCAGAGTGACCCTGTTTTGACAATACAGCTATTCTAGGTACTTTTCTGAGTCCAAGGAACAGGGGCCCCAGTCCAGGTATGGAGGGACTTAGGTGTTCTGCCATAGAGGGCTGTTGATGCACTCCTAAACAAGAGTGGGCAAATTGAAATGGTAAGAAACTATACTAGGGTATTATGTTGTGTTGGTAAGGTAGACACAATCACCATGGATGAGATCACCCAAGCCAAAAAAACTTGTGGGGGTAGGTCTGGATAGTGACTGAATGAGATTAGCCTTTCAGCCACAGAGTAAGAATACTACTGAAGGGCTGGAGAGATGGCTCAGCCGTTAAAGGCTAGGCTCACAACCAAATATATAAGAATACTACTGAAGTATACAAACTTTCTATCAAATTCTGAAATCAGGACCTCTGGATAAAAGACCTTCTCATGAGTCTGGGAGCACCAATGAACAGAGACTCCTAAGAAATACTTCAAGGGGTTGGGGATTTAGCTCAGTGGTAGAGCACTTGCCTAGAAAGCGCAAGGCCCTGGGTTCGGTCCCCAGCTTAAGAAAAAAGAAAAATAAAAAAAAATATTTCAAGGTGAATGAAAGGAAAGATAGATACAGGGTATGACTGACTGACAATGGAAAGTCTGTGCCCAAGAGACTATGACTAGCTTCCTAAACTGCATCAGCTGTGTATCCAAACATACTTAACTCTGAGTTCCCCCTTCCACTGAAGATAGCACTCGAAAAGATGGCTGGTGGGGCTCCAGCTCAGATTCCTCATTAATGGTAAAGGACAACAAATGTAGGCAGAGCTCTTTGAAGCAAAACCAGACACTTCCCTCTCTTTCTTGTGGGTTACTTGGCAGCTGTGTGAGGAGTCTCTATGCTCGTTGCTGGTGGAGTTGCAGACTAACTGTAGAGTATCATTTTATGAAGCTATGAGAAATTAAAAACCAACAAATCAAGCCAGGCTGTGTGGCAGCACATATCTTTAATACCAGTGCTTGGGAGGGAGAGGAAGGTGATCTCTTGAGCTTGAGACCAGCCTGGTCAACAGAGCAAGTTCTAGGACAGCTAAGGCTATACAGAGAAATTGTCTCAAAAAACAAACAACAAAATAAAATAAAATAAAATAAAGAAATAAAAACAAAACCACCAAATCTTGAAGAACATGGAAGGAGGTGGCATGCTGACCTCATTGGCCAGTCAGATCTGTGTTGGTAATAGCAGTTTGAATATTGAATACTTCATCCACACAGCTCTCAACAGCAGATAGATATGCTAGTCCCCAGATGTACAAAGACAGAATGCAGTTGTGACCCAGAGAGAAGGCCAGACAGGATAGTTCAGGTAAAGATGGCGAAAGTAATGACGAGGAGCAGGGCTTCAAACTGCTTAGACAGGAACTGAACCACTAGATGAGAACAGTCAGTGGTACCTCCAGACGCAGGCAGGTTTGAGGGAACTGAGAAATATAGAAATTCTATACAAGAAAATCCTATTAGAAAAGCCACAGGACAGAAAATCAAGATCATGAAATCCATGTCCAGAAAGTGGGACAATATCTGAAGCTTCTGAAAGAGAAACTGGGGCTTAAAGTAAATGCTGCTTAAACTGCGCATGGTGCACACCCTTAAACCCAGCACTCGAAAGGCAGAGGCAGGCAGAGCTCTGTGAGATGGCAGCCACAACCGTCAGATCAGAGAGTCAAAGGGCTACAGAGTGAAACCCTGTCTCCAAAACATGTCAATGCCATTCTCCCACAAGTGCTTAGAAGCATGTCCTGCCCCATAGTCTGAATCACAAGCCGACATAGGTTTTGTTGCAGTGTATTTTAAAGCACTCTATCCAAAGAGATCCCAGACCACCATGTCTTATAACAAGTGCAATCCTGTTTGTGCAAAACCCAAAGAATGTAGCTAAATGCATTGAAATGCAAAACCAAATACCTAAGGTAGCTTTAGTGTATCTACTGTAAGAAAAGTTGGGTAAAAGGGCTTCTACATATTTTTTCACTATTTAGATTTTAATAAGCATGCCTTCTGGAATTACAAGAGTAATTCCTAAAGCAATTGTTTTTAAAAAGAGAAAAATTAAGAACAAGAGTTCAGAAGAGCCGAATAAAAACTACCCATGAATGGCTTTTTATGCCAAATCTCAAAGCACCTCATCAGCTCTTTATCCAAGGGGTTTTTGAGAGTAAATAAGAGGCGAAGAGAAATGGCCACTCCAAGGCACTCTGTATAGAAATAGGCTAAAGTTTTGCAGGGCCTAATAGGCTGATAAGCTATTGCTACCACAGCTCCAAAGCAGCTAGGTAGCAAAGCAGAGGCGCTATTCAGAGCCTCCAAGACCTTCCCATTTGTAGTCTAAACATTACCTTCTTGGACAGGGCTGGGAATATAGCTCAGTGTACATCCCTTGCCTAGCATGTGTCCTAAGTTCACTTTCCAGTGTCCTTTTTTTTTAAAAAAAAAAAAAAAAAAAAAAAAAAAAAAAAGCTTCTAGGTCACACAGTCTTTTGCTAATAACCAAATGACCACATGTGCAGTAAAGCAGTAAATCCTTCCCCACCCTCCAAAATATTCATGGTCTAAGCAGCGTCAGTCCCCAATTCCTTAAGCGGAAAGCACTTGACTGTGCTGAACTTGAATTGCACTCCAGTATCACTGCACTGGGTCCATCAATCAATTCAAGTTATCGCCCCAAACAGAAAAAGATGTACTGTTCTCTGTTTCACAATAAAATAATCACTTCCTCTTTCTACCCCAGATCCAGGTAAAAAGGGGGCAGAAAGGCCTTTGACAGGAGGTTCAAATGTTAACAGAGCAAACTATAAAACTACAAAGCCAATGCTCCTTTGGACATAATCAAGAATCTTCCTTTGTGGTGGCCTAATGTCTAGCCTCATCCTATCCTAGCATCTCTTCAAGGGAAGAACAAAGCTGACTACCAGAAAGTGTTCCAAGTCATTGTTAATAACAGACATGACAGGGGAAACCCTTGGGTTAATGTTTAAACATGGCAGAGGTAATGTTAACTCCTTAATAGTAGTTATGCCGGGCACCAGATAACTGTCATTGGCTCACCGGGCTGTGACTTCATTCAGGTTCAGGGTATGCTTTAGAAACAATCTAAATTACACCCAAAACTCAAACTTCAATTGATTTGTGTTTAAACAACTTTTATGTAACTCCTAGCTTTTAGAGTCCAATAATGTCTAGAGAAATTAAGGAAAAGAAAAGAGAGATTATGGAAATATTTGAGTATAATTGATTAGAATATCTTTGTTTTTTAGTTTAGATGATATTTTTAAGCCACAAACTATTATTAAAATACAGCTTTGCTGCCGGAGAGAAGTGTGCGTTCTAGCGTGTCAGATGGCAGACTGGTAGATCTGGGCACTACACAGGCATGCCGTCCAGACCCCGTCTCTAGCTCTCTAGCAACCCTCTGTTTCCATATAACTAGCTGCTTTGCTCCATTCTACCCCATGAAGAGTGGAAGAAAGAGGGCACGAGCAGAGAGAAGGAAAGGGCCTCTTTCCAGGAAGGCTGAAGAAGGCTACAGAAACTCAGATGAGCAAATATGTAGTGAAGCTATTCTACGCCAGGTCACTGGGCCAGCCATTGACTCCTAGGTGAAGGGTCGGGTCAGCCTTGCCTGGACCCCAGGGTTCCAATCACAGAAGCACTTCTGTCAATCCTGCCTCTCAGAAGAGCAGAGGAAAAATTTCTCTGGGTTAAGATGAGTAGAACTGGATATGGTGACTGTGTAGGTTAGTTTTTGTCAACTCAACACAAACTATAGTTCCCTGAGAAGAGTGAACCTCAATTAAGGATTTACCTCCACCAAACTGGCCTATGGGCAGGTCTGTAAGACATTTTCTTGATTCATGATTGATATGGGGGAGTCCCAGACCACTGTGGGTGGTGCCATCTCTGGGCAGGTGATCCTGAGTTATATAAGAAAGCAAAATGAATAAGCCATGGAAGTGAACCAGTAAGCAGCACTCCACCATGATTTCTGATTCAGTTCTTGCCTCAAGCTCCTGTCCTGGCTTACCTCAATGACAGACTGTAACCTGTAAGCTGAATAACTTTTATTCTACATCCCCCAAGTTGCTTTTGGTCAGTGTTTTATTGTCAAAACAGAAAGCAAACTAGAGTAAAAATTGTTGCCAGAAAGTGGGGTGTCACTGTCATGGACCTGACCATGTGGTTTTCATACCGTTTGGACTGCTGGGGGAAGCAGGGAGCAGTCAACATCCAGTGCTCTGAGCTTAACGGTAATACTGAAGAACCAGATGATGGAAGTCTAGCATATGATGTTTCAGAGGGAAGCAAAAACTGTCCAGAAATCTGTGGGATACTTGGGATTAAGACTCTAAGAAAATAAACCATGTTTCACTAGAACTGCTGGTGAGCTGGGGCTGAATGAAGTATCAGCTGTGATTAAGGGAGTAGAATCACTGAAGTGAAATCTTCTGTGAAGTATTTCCTCAGGGTCAGCACACAGAAGCTGTGGCCCAGAGAAGGCCACAGCTGTATGTAAAGCCAGTAGCAGAACATAGACGCGTGTAAAAAGTCTCCCGCTTGGCACTGATTTTGAAGACCTGAGGTGGTTATGGGGATCAGCTAAGACTTGGCACCATCATGAAAAGTCAGCGGGCCATCGGTGGAGGTGCGCTTAAGTTGCAGGAGAGACCCTAGAACTGAAGGAGTCATAAAAAGAAACTAAGGCTTGGAACTGGCAGAGGCCAGGAGAAAGGCCTTTGGTTAAGGTGAACCCTCAACCCAGTGGAGACCCAGCATATTAGAGATGTCAGGACTGTGGAATGACCAAAGACAACAGCAGGAGTGGAGATGGCCTGAGCCTCTGAGACAAGCTGTGTGTTGCTGGAAGCACAGATAGAAACGTGGCTGTGCCCAAGTCCTTTGGAGCTCCAAAGACTGTGTTCAGTCCCAGTTGCTCAGCACTGAGCTGCAGACTTGGAGCTACGGTTGCTGAACTTTGGTTTTGATTAAGTATGATTGTTTTGTGACCTGGTTCTTCCCTTTTAGAGAAGAAAGTATTTAAGTTGTTTTGTTTTCCCTCCATTATACAGAAACTCAGTTAAGAGATTTTGGATATTTCAAGGAGATTTTGAACTTTTTTTTTTTTTTTTTTTTTTTTTGGTTCTTTTTTTTTGGAACTGGGGACCGAACCCAGGGCCTTGCGCTTCCTAGGTAAGCGCTCTACCACTGAGCTAAATCCCCAGCCCCGAGATTTTGAACTTTTAAAAGTGTTTGAATTTTGTAAAGATCGGGACTTTTAGAGTTTTGTTGTGTTTTATATTGTGCTTATGAACATGAGATCTTTGGAATAAGCAAAGTAAGCTATGGTTTAATAGTGATGTATTTGTGTATCAAGTTGATACAGGATCAATTGTTCGGATTAATTCTGACAACTTGACTTGACAAAAACCAGAGTCACCTGAGAAAGGTAAATTCAATTGAGGAACTGCCTCCCATCACAATGGTCTGTGGACTGGGACATTCTCTCTCCCCTCTCTCCCTTCTTTTGCTGTTCTGTTTTGGAAGACAGTGTCTGTGTTATATAGCCCTAGCTGTCCTGGAACTCACTACATAGACCAGCAGGCTGGCCTCGAACTCAGGATACACCCACCTCTGCCTCCCTACTGCTGGATTAATGTGTATGGGATTAAAGGTGGAGAGAAGCTAAGATTGGTCATCCACCATGAAAGGCCAGAGGAACCGTTAGTTGCAGCAGAGACCCCAGAATTAAAGGGACATTTTCCAGGTTTATGGGACATTTTCTTTTTTTCTTTTTCCTTTTTTATTTTTTTCCTTTTTTTTTTTTTTTTCCGGAGCTGGGGACCAAACCCAGGGACCACTGAGCTAAATCCCCAACCCCGTGGGACATTTTCTTAATCAATAATTGATGTGGGATGATCCAGACCACTTAGGCAGTGCCACCTCCGGGCAGGTCCTGGATGATAAGACAGCAAACTGAGCAAGCTATGAAAAGCAAGGCAGTAAGCAACTGCCATTATATCTGATTCAGTTCCTGCCTTCAGAGTCCTGCTTTGATTTCCTGCCCTGACTTTCCTCAATGAACTATAACCTGTAAAGTGAAATGGCATTCCACCAACAAGAACTAACTAAAACATGTATCTATTAATCCCAACACTCAGAAGGTAAAGGCAGGAAGATCTGGAATCCAAGGCCAATCTCAGGTGCAGAGCAAGTTTAAGGCTAGTCCTGAGCTAAATGAGACCCCATTCCAAACCAACCTACCAACTAAGAAACCAACCAAAATGAGAGTGACAGCCTGGTGGCAGATTATCATTTATATTCATAAAAGGACCTAGTGTTATCAGATACTTACTAGACTCTAACACTCTGAAATCTGTACTTGCCCACAGGGATTCAGTCATCAGTAAAAAATGGACGCCTTACAGTCACTTCAAAGGTAGTGGGAAACAAAGTGTCAGGTCCTTCCATTCATGTGGATCACTGATCGAAGAGAAGAGATAACCAGTTACATGTCCAGCTTTATTATTGTTTTTGAAAAACTGAACTTGGAAAGACCTTTTGATCTATAGATGTCATTGTTTACATGTAAGGAAGCCAAAGCCAGGAAAGGGCTGCCTCCCACTAAGTATAGCCTCTTCCATTTAGTCCAGAGCCAGAGCCTCCCCGAGTCTATGCTGTCATCCTCAGCCACTAACAAGCATCGCCCACGACTCAGTGAGTGGCTGAATGGTTTCTACTTAAGCAAAGTGACAGTGTCATCTAAGCGTTAGCTGCAGGTGCCACAAACCACACCTGTATCTTTCCACATGCCCGGCCAGTGATCTATACCATTCTTACTGCATTCGGTGTGCACCGCTGAGCTCAACATGTCCATCATACCCTTCTGCCTTCTCCAACCATACGCCCCTCCTCACCTGTATTTTGCCACTTAACCAAAACTTAATTATTCCTGAATCACAGGGTTTTACATGTCCAGTCCTGTAGCACTGGATAGCAGATTCCAGAATGGTAACGTCCCAAGACCCAAGTATCCTCCGTACAATATTCTTTCCCATCGCAGAATCCCGAGTATTATTGAATAATGGATGGATTATTGGATAGTACACAATATTCCTTCTTTGGATTCTCATTTCCAACATCAGAACAGCCATGCTAGTTTAACAGCAGACTTTGTGCTGCACCTAGGACAGGTTTGGGTCATTAATCCAGGACCCCACCACCACCTAGCTAACTGTAAGCCTCCATTGGGTTACTCAAGAACTTACAATACACTCACCCATTTGACCAAAACTGGGAGATTCTAGCTCTTTTTGAGAGTCAAGAGAAAAAAAAGAGTTATAAAGAGTTAAATAAGATTTGTTCTACTGAAAGTAAGCTCTGAATCTCTAATCATGAAACATAACAAAAGGTCTGACTCTGATTAACTTGCTAGAGAAATCAGTGGAAAAGGGCAACAGAATATTAGCAAAATAAATGTTTCTTTCTAGAAAATTAAAATGGCTCATCACTGAAGTGATTACTTCCTTTTCTCCAGGATGACTAATCTTCACATTATCGCTTACTAGTGTGCACATCAAATATGGGTAAAGAAACCTCGGTAAGAACTCTAGCTGGCTAATACTCCAGCCAAACCCCACCACCTTCATCTCCTGCTCCCCAATCCTTACCTACTCTCAGGGCTCGGCACTGCAAGACCAGTAAGCTCCATTCAAGTACTACTTAAGACCAAGTCTTAGAGCTCTGATTCCTCAACAGAGGTCGTGAATGTGCACTGGGGCAAAGCTCCCTCAGTCTCCACTGGTGATCAAGTTCTCATGTACTCTGGTTGTAGAGTAAGAGACAGCCAACACGCTCTAGAAGAACACATCCGTTTTCTCTGGTTAAGCAGTAGCTGGCCCATTAATAACAAAGTGATTGTCTCAATCGGGGTTTCTATTCCTGCACAAACATCATGACCAAGAAGCAAGTTGGGGAGGAAAGGGTTTATTCAGCTCACATTTCCACACTGCTGTTCATCACCAAAGGAAGTCAGGACAGGAACTCACACAGGAGGAACTTGGAGGCAGGAGCTGATGCCACGGAGGAATGCTGCTTACTGGCCTTGCTCAGCCTGCTTTCTTACAGAACCCAGGACCACCAGCCCAGAGATGGCACCACCCACAATGGGCTGGGCCCTCCCCAACCTTGATCACTAGTTGAGAAAATGCCTTACAGCTGGGTCTCATGGAGGCATTTCCTCAACGGAGGCTCCTTTCTCTGTGATAACTCCAGCTTGTGTCAAGTTGACACACAAAACCAGCCAGTGCAGTGATGCTCTATGCAACGGTTACGCTCACACTCCCTGTTGGAGGCATAGAAGGCAACCTGCTCAACAGCAAAAGCCAACACTTTACTTAAGCATCACTTTCACTCCCACTGACAGATAGCAGCAACTCAGGAGAAGCAACCACCAAGGAGCTTGCCCCAACCCATGCAGAAAGCATGAAAAACAGAGCTCGACATCAGGCTTCTGATTCCTAAGGAGGCATGCTCTTTTCACGAACTCCCTGACTTTCCCTGAAGGGCCACTGCACACACTAAAAAGTCAACTATCAACTGCCTGTTGCCTCCAACTCCTTTACCCCTGTAGGAAACTACACTCTAGTTGCTCCACTGTTCCCACTAGCTGAGCTGTTTCTATATTTGCTTAGAAAACTCACCTTCTATAATTAGACACCTAAATTAAATACCACAAAGCAAAACCTTAAGTTTTATCCTATGAAATTAAGTCAAACACTTTGGAAAGATTAAGTAACGCCATTTTTAAAAAGGATTTACTTGGTATTATCTTCTGTGCATTTGTGTTTACCTGCACATTTGTCTGTGTGAGGGTCAAATCCCCTGGAACTGAAGTTTCAGGCAGTTGTGATGTTGAGAATTGAACCCAGGTCCTCTCAAAGAGCAGCCAGTGCTTGTAAACACTGAGCCATCTCTCCAACCCTGCCATTTTTCTTTTAATTGCTAAACTGAAACTTTTGAATACTCAAAAGTGAAAACTGGCGAAATTCCAGGAGGTTCCTGGTAACTTTATAACTATCTTTGAGTTTATGATCTGCTATTTAAGGGGGGGTGCATTTTAATGATGTATCAGGGTTAAGGCTAATACAAAGTTCTAAAAAGCTCAAACTGGTGGTCTTGGCCCTAACTCTGAGCTTGAACACTCATTTAAGCCTTACTTTTTTTTCTTTTTTGGTGCTAGGAATTGAACTGAGGGCCATAAGCACACTAAGCTCAGCTTTATTGCTAAGTTATACTACCAGCCTTAAACTTAGGGGCTGCTGTTGTTGTTTTTGCTTTGTTTCTAGACAGGGTCTCATATAGCTCAGGCTGACCTTAAACTCACTATGTAGGCTGCCCTTGAATCCCTGATCCATTTGCCTCCAAAGTGCAGGAATTCTGGTGGGAATCACTAAGCCTGGTTCCAGATGCCTTCATTTTAAACTATTCTGTGCTTCAACTGAATTGATCTTTTTCAAATACCCAACCACCTAGAGATCCTGGCAGTCTCAGGCAGCCAGACTGTTCCTAAAGAATAGAAATCATGAAAAGGACACTGCTGTCATCTGCTAACCAGTTCTGATCCTTTGGCTCACAACATCTAGAATTTCTAGATGTTCACATTGGAGTCACTCAAAAGTCCACAGTATTGATATGGAGACCTTGGCAGATGTAGGAAAGGAACTCCTAGAAACCTGATGCTGTACAACATCCCAAAGAGATGGCTTCTAAAGAGCCTAATGCAAGAGTTGACTTCCTTTTTCTTCTTCTACATTCAAATATTACTCAAAGACCACTGGATTCTTGGTGCTCTTAACAAAACTTAAATCTCTCAATAATTTCTGCTCCGGGGATAAAACAGACAAGTTTGTCAGTTTCTTTTTTCTTTTACATTCCACAACACCTCTAGTTAGCTCATGAGTGCTTATGAAAATAAAATTTTTTAAAAAGTTTGTCAAAATCTGCACTTATCAAAAGATGGAAGCTGGATGTGGTGGTGCACACCTTTAATCTCAATTTGGGAGGTACAGGTAGGCAAATCTGAGGCATTTGGGGCCAACTTGGTCTACCTAAGAAGTTACAAGACAGCCAGGGCTACTTGGAATAACCCAGTCTTACTCCCACCCCACCAAAAAAAGAAGAGAGATGGAAATGATTGGTGGTATACTAGCATATGCTTTTCTAATCCCAACACAGGGGAGGCAGAAGCAGGCCTGTGTCAGGGAATTCTAGTCCAGCCATGACTACATGAGACATTCTTTGAAAAACACGAAGAATTACTTTACATACACGAGACACTGCCAAGGCTGTTTTTTAAAAAAGTGTTTTCAGGACGGTGTGGTGTCCTGAGGGGCGCCTCTGATTCTTAGGTCACAGTGATTCTCATCTCATCTGTTCTGTCTTCCAAACAGCCGCAACTCCAAGGATGTGTTTCTCCTCCTAGCTCAGTCTCTCAAGTACTAGGACTGAACTACCACACCCACTAAAAAATCCAGATTTAATTTTTTTTTAATTTTACTTTTCTTTTATGTATATGAGTGTTTGCCAGCATGTATACCTATGCACCAGGTGCACTCGTGGTGCCCAAGGAAGCCAGAAGAGGGTGTCAGTTCTCGGAGAACTAGAGTGACAAAAAGCAGTGAGCTGCTTTGTTAGTTCTGGTAACTGAACCTGGGTACTCTGGAAAAGCAGCCAGTTCTTTTTATCACTGAGCTATCTCTCCACACTCTAACCATTAAGCCATCGCTCTAGACCACAGAAGATAAGACTTAGAAGCACAATGGGGGAGATAGGGATGGTTCTGTGGTTAAGAGCACTGGCTCACAACTATCCCTAACTCCAGTTCCAGGGAATAACAATGATGTCTGAACTTCATGGGTATCAGGCACGTATGTGATATACACATATATGTTTTAGCAAAAGACATATACATATAAAATATATAAATCTTTAAAAGTTACTGAAAAAGCAAAAACAAAACAAAACAAAAAACAAACAAAAACAAAAAAACAAAAAACAAAACAAAACAAAACAAAAGCCACAGGGCAGGCCCAGGATCTCACCTTTAATCCTAGTACTTAGAAACAAGAGGCAAAAGATCTCTGAGTTTAAAGCCAGCTTTGTCTATACAGTAGGCTCTAGGGCAGCCAGAACTACATAGAGAGATGCTGTCTCAAAGCACGCACGCACGCACTAGCATGTAGTGGCACACACTTTTAATCCCAGCACACAGGAGGCTGAGGCAGGCAGATCTCTGTGAGTTCGAGACCAGCTTGATCTACAGATCAAGTTTCAGAACAGCTAGGGCTATACACAGAAACTTTGTCATGAAATACCAGCATGTACATAGGCATTGGTAGGCAAGTTACCTAAACATAATGGGGCCTCCACAATCAACCCAGCAACCAGGCAGCCTTTGGTCTTTGTAACCAACTTCCTGGGCTCCCCTGAATGTTTGAATACAGAAATAATATCTTTATATCTATTCCAAACCTGTGTGTGGGCAGGAGAAATCTACAAATAAAAGTGGTATTAGCCTAATTTAAAAGAGGCCCTCAAACCCCCCTGCAATCATTAGAACAGGTAAGCACACCTGAGTTGGATATACTAGTACTTATGTCGTAAACATTAAAATCATGTATAAGGGGCTAGAGAGATGGCTCAGTGGTTAAGAGCACTGACTGCTCTTCCTGAGGTCCTGAGTTCAAATCCCAGCAACCACATGGTGGCTCACAACCATCTGTAATGAGATCTGATGCCCTCTTCTGGTGTGTCTGAAGACAGTGACAGTGTACTTATATGTAATAAATAAATAAATCTTTAAAAAAAAAATCATGTATAAGCCGACCAGTGGTGGCACATACCTTCAATCCCAGCACTCGGGAAGCAGGTAGAGCTCTGTGAGTTCAAGGCCATTGTAGTCTACAGAACAAATTCCAGGACAGGCAAGACAGTTACACAAAGAAATCCTGTCTCCAGGGAGAAAAAAGTCATTTATGCATAGATAAATATGCAAAATGTAAGGAGTCAGTATGGATGGGGTCCACCATGAAATTATTTTCAATGTTTTTCACAATAAAATATTTGGGGAATGTGCTTGTACAGAAGGTAAGGGAAAACATTTATTTGTATTTGGAAGAAGAAATGGAGGAGAAGAAAAAGGAGGAAGGTTTGAAAGAATGAATGCATTCACGCTTGCCTTCTAGGGCTCCCATGTATAAGGAAAGAGAAAGCATGCAGCAGAACAAAGGGAACAAAACTGGGTATGTATTCTAGAGGCAGCTCAGAGATGGAAGCTAGGACACCTCGCGGCCGATGTCAATGACAGTAGTCTTCATAGTGACTGGGAGACTACTCGGGTATGTACAAGGGTTAATCCTCACACACTAAGGCTCTGCCTACCAGCCTCTGGGGAGGGAAAGATGAACTTCCTCCCACACTGCCTCCTTTTTGGTCTGTCTCCTGCCCTGCTTCACCAAGTGTGGCCTGAAGCCTGTATCTTCCTTTGTGAGATGGTGCTCTCAAGATTTTAGTAATGTAATCCAGGAGCAGATCTTAACATCCTAAGAAAGTGAGAGGAAATTAACT
Source organism: Rattus norvegicus (assembly GCF_021556685.1). Lineage (NCBI taxonomy): Eukaryota > Metazoa > Chordata > Mammalia > Rodentia > Muridae > Rattus > Rattus norvegicus. The sequence continues at coordinate 84,685,140 of NC_141547.1, forward strand.
GTCCCTAACACAAACAGGTTGTCTTTTATGGAAAATCTCCAAGCCTACCTACAAACTAGCCACTACTAGCTGCCCCTTTACAAACCAACCAGGCTAGGATGGATGCCCCCCCCCACACACACACACACACTGCACGTGTGCCCTGCACAGCACTTGCTTTACCTTGCTAAATAAACAAGGAGAGTCTTTGTTTAAATTAAAAAAAAAAAAAGGGGAGAACCTGTCTCACAGGCTATGATTACATCAGCAGGGCGCTCTCATTCTCCACATCAATCCGAGCTGCTCAGGCAGCTTTGAAGCACCTCAGAGCGCGGAGCCTTTGATCTTGTGGTTCCCGCTTGCAGCAAAGCTGATACCATCACGGCGCCCAAACAGGATCCCAGATCCTGATCACAAGGGCCAGGGCCAACCCTTGCAGGTTGAGTCCTGATTGGCCAATGGCCATCAATCCCCCCCAGCCCCCACCCCCTGCTAAGTACTGAAGGGCACACATTTTCTTGGGGGAGGGGAGCAAGGTAGAGAAATAGCTCTAGGAAAGAGACATCACTAAATTAACACTGACCTCTAATGTGACTAGCCTTGAGGTTCTGTTTTTCAAAATCTTCTCTCTTTACTGGAACAATTACAGAAAAAAAAAAAAAAATATGGCTGACTTCAAGCAATACAGGAATGAGACAAGCTGGGCCAGGCTTGACCACTGCTTGAGTGAAGCCTATAGAGGTCCACTGTATCTTATAACCAACGGTTTTCTTTAGTATATATCCATGCAACTATGTCCTACAAATGAGAGCTTGAAAAATGACTCTAACCTCTAACTCCTACCTTTACCCTTTGAAATCTTTTTTAGAGACACAGTTTCCCAATGAAGCACAGGCTGGCATTAGACTTCCTACCTTAAGCCTCCTACCTCAGCCTCCCAGCACCACTAAGATTATAGGGATGAATCACCATACCCAATTTCCTCACAGATCTTTAGTAGTTTGAGACTGAGGGAAGTGAAGGTAGATCCATGATGTTCCGACTGTACCCTATACTGTTATACTGTACCCTATACTGTTATACCATATCCTATACTGTTCTACTGTACCCTATACTGTTCTACTGTACCCTATACTGTTATACTGTATCCTATACTGTTATACTGTACCCTATACTGTTATACTGTACCCTATACTGTTATACTGTACCCGATACTGTTATACTGTATCCTATACTGTTATACTGTATCCTATACTGTTATACTGAATCCTATACCGTTATACTGTACCCTATACTGGTAATAGAAAATAAAGAATATGTAGTCCACTGAGTCCAGTTTTCTTGCGCAGTTCCTGTAGAGCATGGGGGTCACTGTCACATCGTCCCAGCTCTTCACTTTGGGGAGCCTATCCATGCAGAGAACTATCCATGAATAGACAACAGGGAGACGGTCCCACAACCAGCTCTGTGGGAACCAGACTAGAAATGACCCCTGAAGGAACACCCTAAGTTGCTGCTTTACTTGGATAATTCCTTTCCTAAAAGTTGCAGTACATAGCAAGCCAAGGGATTCCCAACACCAACATAGGGAGCTAGCATGGGGCATGGCACATCTTGGGCTGTACCACAACTTTGCTCCAATGATTAGCTGTGTGGTCTTGACTAAGTAGCCTTACTTCTCTAAGCTTGTTTCTGCATTTTTTAAATCAAGAACTACTAATATTGGCACTTCCTCTGATATCCTGACATGGGAGGATAAAGAGACACAAGTGCCAAAAGAAAAGGAATGAAAGCATGGTTCTTCCCTCAGGTGCAACCGAACTTGCCACACACAGAGCAGACAAAGGAAAGCTAACTGGAAAAGGACGAGACACAGCACTACTAGGTATGTTCAAGGCCAGATCTCAGACACATGGGCCGAAAGGCAGGGCCCATAACACAAACTAAAAGAAAGGGTCAAGAAAACAAAGTGTGTCCTCACAACAGCTAAAGGTGATTAAAATACCATACCTATAAATTAAACACAAAATAATATATTATTAAATGTCAAATGAGTAGCCAGACAAGGTTGTTATAAGTTCAGAGATGGCAGAGACAACTACTACAATGAGCGCCAAGACAGCTTCCTGGAGGTGGCAGCTGCAGCCTGGAAAGAAAGGCACAAAGTGCCAAGGGGTGTGGGGAGAACCATTTGACTGGGCTGAGGGGCCTGCAGGACACTAAGGCATGCGAAGATGACTGACAAAGCAAACAGCCAAGGGATTTAGAATATGAGGGTAAGGCGGTGTGTAGACCCATCCTATAATCAGTAAAAGGTTCTGAGAAATCTGCAGAGAGAATCTGAGATCTGGCAGCAGATGAGCAGACAGAAGAGGGGATCCAGGGTGCTAAGGAAAATAGATCACTGGGAGTAGAAGGTCTCCCCACTTAAAAGAGAAGTGGCTGCCCCGCAGTGAACTAGAGGGAGTCGGGTGCTTGGGCTACCAGTTTCAGGAGGGGAGTCCCCTGCGTGTGCGTTTAAAGAAACAAAGGGGTGGAGATGAAAAGAAACAGTCTGCAAATGAGAGCCCTCCTGCTCCTGACTTGTCATTTCTAGTCCTTTCATCTTCCCCTGTTTGAAATTCAGGTGGGAAGGAGGCATGTGGCCAGTACACTAAGAACCTGCCAGCCTGGCCCAGGGTCGGGCCCCATGTGGGAGTAGGGGCAAATCTGTCTAACTTTCCCAGCCCCCCACCCCACCCCCACCCCCCTTAGGAGTAAAGGAGGGTCAAGGAAGGCTTTCGAAAACTCTGGTTCTAAGCTTATAGAGATGGCACAGGCTACTTGTCAACCCCCAACACCCAGACCTTCAACTAAGAAGTCACAGTCAACTACAGAGTCAGAGGGAGAGACAAGGCATTACTATAGAAAACTAGTTCCCATTTGTGTTTATTCAAATACAAATGGATCAATAAGCCAACTGATGAACCTGACAAAATGGCCTGAATGAACAGAGGTCAATGTTCCACTTCTTCCCCTAAAAACAACTCCTGAACAAGTCTGGAACACAGAGAGAAGTCTCACCTCCATCAGTCATTACAGCTTCTATTTTACTACAAATAAAGGGCTAAAAGTGTGGCACATTCTTAAATCCTAGCACTCAGGATGCTGGTGAGTTTAAGGCCAGCTACAGCTAAATAACAAGATTCTGTCTCAAAACGAACAAACAAAACAAAAACCCAAGTTCTAAAGTCAGTGTGATGGGGATCTCTTTTCCAACCCTTGTACAGTAGAAACTAAAACGTTGAGCAAATCGTTTCTTCTGGCCTCAGTTTCCATCCTCATTTATACAATGGGGACAGGAATAGTTTGCAGTCCTCGGCTGTTATGGGATGGAATAAATGAGGTAATTCATGTTGCTGTTTAACACAATACATGGCAAAAATCAGCAATAAATGCTAGCCATATGGAATTATTTTTAAATCTGTGGGCCTCATTCCTTGTCTGAGAAACCCAGGAAGCCATGTAAGAGGATGTTAGAAATCCAATGAGGACATCTTCAGGGAAGAAAGGACAGCAGACCAGGTTCAGAAGGCATCTGTGTGGCCCCTTTGTGGGAGCAGCAGGTTGGCATTCTGCAGGATATAGCAGCTGCCTTTCCTCCTGCTCTTGCCCAACCCCTCCTCGGCTGCAAATACTCAGGGATTAAGCAGACATCCAAGCCTTGTTCTGTGTCATTTCTGCTCTGGCATTCTCTTTGGTCTCTTTATCCCAAATGCCATTTCTGCTCCTTAGCAGCCTACTTTAGAGAAAATGCCCTGCACTCTCAAGGCCCCTACCTCAGTATTTCCACAGATCCTTGCAACAACACCCTTGCAGCTGACTCCATTTTACCAAAAGGAAATCCAAGGTAAAAGTGAGACTCTCTGACTCTGAGGTTGATGCTCATTTGCACGACTAGCCTTAGACCTGAAACAGAGATAGGAAGCTTTCCTTCCCCAGAAGCAATCGACAACAGGGCTGGCTGCATTAGGACTTCACGTTATACTCCAAGGCGTCACTCCTGCTGGGAGGGTTGGAGCAGTCCCCAGAGAGAAGGCCCTTCAAAAGGATCCCAGCTACCAAGTAAGCTGGTGGCTGCATCCTAACTATCCCTCTTGGTAAGAAATATTTCTTCGTGGAAAAAGAACACATGGGGGTGGGAGCATGAAACTGAAACTCAAAGCTGCAAACTACAGGGGGGAAACACACAGCCTGAGAGACTCGATGAAGGCTGAGCAATCTGTTTCTCAGCAAACTCCCTGGAGAGAAGTGCATTTGAGCCCCACTCCAGATTTTATTCTTCACCAGGTTTTACCCTTCACCGCATCTCCTAACACTTCAAAGGAAGTATTTTTGTACGGCCCAGGGAGGAGTGTAAACTGGCCAGCTGCTTCCAAAGCAGAAAAATTAACCCTGAAAAGGCTGCTGGCCTGGCAGGATGGAGGGTAAGAGGACAAGTTCATGGGGAGCAGACCCTGAGTCCCCACACTCAACAGGCCTGCCCTTTCAGACCACACCAAGGGCACAGCTTTTAAACCACTACAGAAAGGCAGGGCCTAGGCTCCTCTAGGCATACGCACAGCTAGTTATAAATACCCTCTTAGGCTAGAAGGTCAAAAAACACCAGCAGTTAGCACTTCAGTGGAAACTCCAGCTAACACACAGAACTTTTTTACTGCCTGAGCCATCTAAGAACTGTGGAGGAGATCAAAAGGCTACCAGGACAAAACCTGCTCCCTGAAGTCTAATCTGGTGTGGCATCAATGGGCAATATAGTTTCAACAGCCTTCTAACTACAAGCCCTTTCTAAACAGTGTCTGATGGAGGGGCTATCCCTCCCAGTGTCAGGTATGCCAGGATCTGGCTGACAGAAGACTCTAGGCCTGAGGGCATTCCTCAGAGCCTTCCCATACTCTTAAAATCCATCACTGTATAGATTACTTGACCCACATCTAAAATAGTCTTCAGTTACCTTGCTAAATTTTGAGGATCCTCCCCAAAACGGACACTGCATAGGACACCCCCCCAGTTCACTAGTGAATTAAGTCATCCCCCACCTTTATTTCTGAAACAAAGTCTAGTGAAGCCCAGGCTGGCCTCAAACTCTTTATGTAACAAGGATGAATTCATCTTCTTTATTAAATATGTCCTTATATTTATTTATTGGAGGGAAAGAGGAAAAATATTGTGTGCGCCCTGGAGTACATACAGAGGTCAGAGGACAACCTAAGGAACTGATTCTTTCTGTCACAGGGTCCCAGGAATCAAACTCAGGTTGTCAGGCTGGTCAGCAGGAACCTTTACCTCATCTTCAACTTCTGATCCCTGCCTTCCCATTTCCTGAGTTCTCCGATTACAGTCATTTGCACCATGTCTGGCCCTTTATACATGTTAGGAAAGCACTCTACCAACTGAGTTATATACACAGCCACAACTTAAATCTGTGAGTTGGAAGCTGACAGTGAAACCAGCCTGGGCCTCTCTCAAGAGTACATACATCTTGCTACACATATATCTCTCCTTTTTTCTTCAATTGCCACCACTCCATCACAAAGACTACGGACTAACTAGAAACTCCATGTCATTTCACCAAGCCTTAGTATTCTATATAGCACCAGGTGAGACCTCAGAAGCGCTGCCACCTGGCTGATGCTACTAGGCAATCAGGGACAGTAGATGAATGTTAGCCCCATCCCACTGGCAAAGGCAGCCTATAATTTACTGAGACTGAAAAGTAAGCTATAAATAGCTGGTGTTTTTAATGTTGTCAGGCCTCCAGAAGAGAGGGGGCCTAACAGCTGGGGGTGGGGGGGTGGGGGCTCTGGGGTGGTTCAAAGGGGTAGAATTTGGAAATCCTGGGCGGTGCAAAGTATCTTCAAAGACTGTTACTCCAAGAGTGTTGCACTCCATCTCATGACACTACAAGAACGGGAGAAAGACTGTTCAGACCATCAATCATGATTTCCAAACCACAGGTTAGCAGTGGAGCGCCAAGTGTTTTCTTATGGACGCACCACACAATTCAACAGTAAAAGGGAATGAGAGTGTAGTTCAGTGGTAAAGCCAGGAGCTTTGCCCAGGCTCTGGCTTGTATGTATCCCAGCATGGGGGGAGGGAGCAGACTAATCTCTAACCTTGTGTGGCTGTTTCTACTTCATTTAGCTTCTAAAACACAAGAGGATGCCCCTGCTTAAATAAGCACAAGGTAATTAAGAAGATTCATGTAGCCATTCAACAAACTTTTTTCTGAACTTCACTCTTGGTACAAAGAACAAAGAAGAGTCTTTTGATAAGTTCTAATAGAGAAGATGGGTAATGAGAGTAAACAATTCCCCAAAGTGAAACCTTACAGCACTGAACCTAATTACACTACAGGCTGGCATAAAACTATGTAACTAAAAGTCATGCTCAGTAACTGACTTCTAAGCTCTCCAGACACAATCACACTCCAAAACAAAACAAAATATCTCTACACTCTTTTGTTCTTTTGAAGTAACTATCCCCACAGATTTTCTAAGACTGAAGAGTATGAGGAAGGCGGAGGAGTGGTGAGTGAGTGTGGCTTTGGTGCTTTACTCTAACACATACGCCTTCGTCCAGTCCGCATCAGGCTGCTGGGCAAAGCTACAGTGGACGATTACTCGACCATCCCATAATCAAGTCATCTGTTAGTGGTCACACAAACTCAGGCAAGTGAAGGTGATGGCTGGTACTCAAACTCTGCAGCCCCACACACACTGTATCTCCCTCCTCCAGATATCACTACAGTGTCTTTTTGCTGTGGGGCAGAACATTAAAATGGTTGTTACACTGATCATACAAGCAGTCCACAGTCCTTCCTCAACTAAACAAAGTCCCAGTTTCAAGATGAGGAGGGACCCCAAAACCATCTCCTATGAAGAACAGAATGAGAAACCAATTTTACTGGTTTATTGATGAAAAGAGAATAAAAGGGGTTCAGGATCTTCAAAAGCCTGAAGATCATCATGCCCTAGTGGTTGTTGTAGGTTAAACTGTATCTCTCCAAATCAGTATGATGGCAAATGCCTCTGATAGCAGCAGCACTGCCTCCTGAGACACAGAGGCAGGCACATCTCTGTGAATATGTGTCAGCCCGGCCTCAGACAGAATTTTAGGACAGACAGGGCTACAGAGAGGGTCACTGTCTCAAAAAACAACAACAAACAAACAAAATTAATATGAAGGTCTCCTAGCATCTGAGAAGAACATGACTATTTGAGGATAGGGCCTTAAAAGAGACAGTAAGGTTAGAATAGCCATGACATAGTTTTATTTTTTTAATTATGTACATATTTGTTTGTGTGTACACGAATGCTGGTGTCCATGGGGTCTAACAGCATCAGATCATATCACCTCAAGCTAGAATTACACCTGATGTAATCTGAGCTCTTAGCCATTGGACCATCTCTCTAGCCATCGTGATAGCAATGTTTATAGAAGGAAAATCTACAGTCAGAGGACAAACAATGGGGAAATAGTGAGACTCCTATCTGGTTAGCTTTAATTATCAACTTGACTGAATTTAGAAGTATGTAGGAGAGTGACAAGGTGCGCGTGCATGCGTGTATGTTGTGCCAGTGTTTCTAGAGAGGATTAAAGGAAGGGAGATGATCCACACTGGACACAGATCGCACCATCCATGGACTTGGCACTCCAGACTGAAGAGAAGAGTGGAAAGCCGGCACACCACTGACACTCTCTGCTTCCTGACTACCATGATGGAATTCTACCAGGCTTTCCATGGCAGATTCTGAAACCAGAACGCAAAGAAATCTCTCCTCTTCCAACTGTTCTCCAGGGTACTCTGGTCAGTGGTGTGACACAAGATTAACTAGTGATAATACAGCTATCATCTTCTAAGACATGGAGAGAGGGCCCAAAAGAAACCAACTCTGCCATCACCCTGATCCTGCACTTCTAGCCTCCAGAACTGTAAAACAATAAACGTGCCTGCTTCTCAACCTGCCCGGTCTGCACTACTTGGTATGCCTGCCCTAAAATACATACTAGGAGGCAGCCAGGGAACTCTACTTGGAGAGCCGGGGTGGGGGATGGGGAGTGGGGCTTTGTAACAATCAGCTCTCTGCAAATAAAAGATGGTGAGAAGGTGGGGGGGGGGGGGGGCATAGACATCCTGTAGAAAAACAGCTCTGGAGGGTCAGCTGCTGCTGCTATCCTTGGGGTGGGGGAGGGGGATAAGAAGATTGTGGTACACACCTTAAAGTTCCGAACACTTGGAAGGCAGAGACAAGCAGCTCTCTGTGAGCGTGAGTCCAAGCTAGCAAAGGTTACGGTGAAACCCTGCCTCAAAAAAAAAGGTGTGCACACTAAATCAACACTCTATTAAATACAGGATATAGTTGGAGAAGAATTTAAACCTCTTACCTCAGAGTTCATCCCCTTTGAGCCTTATAGAGGAATATCTAACCTAGTCGAGTTTGTGCCATAAACTCTTTCCAAATTTCATGAATTCATTTAGGGTAGACAACTCTGGAAAATGCATCCATTCAAACCAGCCTAGCACCTCCAAGGTAGCTGGCCCTCAGAAACAGACCACCAAACTTACAGCACGAAACACCAACCAACCTCAAGATGGTAACCCAACAAAGTGAGGCTTGAACATCAGCCAGTGATTCTTACAGATTTATCACGCACCCAACCTGAAAACAGCCTGCTAAATTGTCACAATAAAAGCCACCTGTGCTTCTATCCCCATCCCCCAAAATGTCACAGAACAAGCTTCCTGGGTCCAGTGCAGAGGCGCACTTTGCGGCTGTGTCTTGCATGGCATGGCTTCTAATTCCTTACACATCATCACTCACAAAGACCATGATTTGCTGAGCTGAAATGGAAAAGCACTCCACTCCCATCATCTTTGAGAGGTGTGCTCTTGGTTCTAGCTGTTGGTGACTATATATCCCAGGGCCTTTAAGGTAGAAGTGGATGTGGTCTTGGCCTATCCTACTCATAATCCAACAGGCAGAAACCCTAAACCAGCTCAACATTACTAGGTACATAGTACAGAAACTTCCCAAGTCCTTTGGGTTCTTTAGGAAAAAGTTTTGTGATCAAGTATATTTGAATGAAGTCAGATTAAACAGGTTTTTTTTGTTGTTTTTTTTTTTCTCCAGTAGGACTTTTAGGGAGCTATAATAAACATCATTTCTCAGCGCAAGTTCATAAAATCCTTTCACCTTAGATTATTCTACAGTGTTAGTGTCTTAGAAGATACCTTGAGAAGAGCTCATCGTGGGCACATATCACAGAAACCTCCACATGGCTTAGAAAGTGCACATCAAGAGTAGGCCCTGTAGAATACACCTTTAACCCTGGCACCAGGGAGGCAGGGCAGATCTGAGTTCAAGCTCAATGAGCTCCATGATAGCCAAAGACTACCGAGACCCTTTCTCAAAAACATCAACAAAAAGGTATATTTATTTAAATGCTGATGTCTTGAAATTTTATAATGTCCCAAGCCAAATTAAATCAAGCCACTTCAGGATTGGAGAATGATTCCATAGTTAAAAGCACATACTGCTCTTTCAGAGGACCAGAGTTTGGTTCCTAGAACCCAAGTCCTGAGACTCAAAACTTCCTGTAACTCTTACATGAGGGGATCTGACACCCTGTTCTGGCTCTGTGGGTACCTACACTCATGTGGCAGATACAAACACATATACACGAATAAAAATGAATTAATGTTAAATCAAGGAATTCAAGTTAGTGAGAGTTGAGCCTAGAAAGTCTTTGCCCATGCCCAAAAGAACTAAGTCTCCCAGACTCACTGAGACACTAGCAAAGGCCAGGAAAGCTTCCACCTCCCTTCCTTGGGCGGCCCTTTGTGAGGGTGGAGCTAGCAGAGGGGCTTTTAGACTCCCAGCTGTAATCTAGCACGGTTAAAAGGTAAGAATCAACTGTAATCCAACACAGCTAAAAGACAAGAGTTAATAATTAAGGTTTTGGGAGTACTTTTTGTTGTTATTGTTGTTGTTTTGTTTTTTAAGGGGACAAAAGGAGGAGGCAAAGGATCATTAAGTTCCGGTGTAGCTGACACTGTGAGAAGCAGGCTAAGAAAACCCAGTTAAACAATCTGAGGAAAACTCTGCCTGCACTGGCCTGGTTCATTCTGCACCTCTTGCCCTAAATAAAAAAGCTGACACGTGCTTTGGTTCTGGCTAGAACAAGCACTGTTTCTGGAACAGCTCCACCTTGGTTACGTGCTTCTACTTTAAACATTCCACAGTTGCTGAAGGCCTCCCAGGAGCATCTGCTCCTGTTTCTCCTGCAGGAAAGTGTTTGTTTAGTTTGATTACAGCTTTGAAGAGGGATAAAAATTCTGGCTCAGAAGAATTTAATGGCGGGCCCTTCTCTTACATAATTTGTAAACAGAGTTTACCCCAGTGTGGCTCATTAGGGATAGCTGTATTTAAAAAGAAAAAAAAAAATCCTCATTCAGTTTGGAGTAGCCACAACAACACCAGAAAAATGTCCACAGCAGCCCATCACTCTATGGCCTAATCCTAAGGCTGGGGATGGGACATGCTTACAAGCTCTCTCCACTGACATCCCCAGACTGAAGGGTGAGGAGCAGAACTTGAAAGGCACCTGATGAACTGCTCTCCAGAAGTCTCCACGCTCTCCTGGTCTATTTTCAAAACCTCAGAAAATAAGTTGGGCCAAGGTCAAATGCCACACAACTGCAATTTTCTCCCAAGGTGTTGTGAATGGCTAAGTGTACAAGGAGAGAGCAATTTGTTACAAATAACCCTAAAAGCCAAAGCTGTCCTAATAAAGTGAATTTAAAGGTTGTCACAAGAACCTGACATTCCAAATTACTTTCTTCATAGGAGGAGCTGCTAGAACAGCCCCTGCACATTGCTGCTGTAAAAACATGGGGCAAGAGGGAGGTCAAGCCATCCAAACTCTATAGTAAACATGGATGCCATCTGTTTTCTGCCTGAGGGGCTCACCTCTGCCTGGTGGTATTCATAGTCATCCCTACCTTCTAAGCTGTGTCCCTAGTTAGGTGCTCTCTCCCACTTAGATGAAATGCAGCTACAGACCCCCTAATCCTGGCAGGGCTCTGACTTGAGGCCACAGGCCCGAAGTCCACATGCCTGCCAGTCTAGAGATGGCAGGACTAAGGATCAGGAGAGAAGAGCTGGTTCCCGCTCAGGTCTCATTTCACTGTCATGATTCTGGCCATGCCTAACATGGTCTTTTCCTTTCTCCTGCTTTGCCCTGGCTTATCCACACCAGATGACTCTGATACACACAGAAAAAAATGAGCCCCTACTAAGTGCCTGGATCTAAGCAAATGAAGTGGGGGTATCAGAAGCAAATCCAAGAACAGGCCTTCCTTAATGGGGCATAGCCCAGCACCATTCTCTGGTGTCTAGACACAGACGTGTCCTCAGGCATGTAGCACTCGGCCTCTGTAAGTAACACTGCAACCACCTAAGGTTCATATCTTTTCAAATGGCCAATCAGCCTACCCCAGAAGATACCCAAGAGACCAACCCTGCCATGAGCACTACTCAGAAAACCACAAGCTCTACATCATGAACTTTCTCTAAGAAAGAGGCCATTGGGGTTGGAGCTCAGAACACTGAAGCCAGACATACCTCAAAACACCCCAGGCTGCTGCAAATTTCCTATCTTTGTATCTAAATAATACATTACAAGGCAGACCGTACTGAAGACTCAGGATAGTCTTCATCCACCAAGAGAAGAGATGTTACTATGCTTTCTTCCTGTCTCTCAGATCTTTCTCAGAGGAGTGCAAACACCAGATTTCATAACGTTTATTGTGTGAAATGAGGGAAGTGTATATACAGCTCCAGCATAGGTGCGGTCTTCTCCTGTGAGAACTACATCTCTAAGAAGCAAGCATACAGATCTGATCTGTAAAACTATTCTATACCTGCTAGGGTGAGGTTGGGTTTGGTTTAAGGATTTTCACAAAAATCATCCTGGTCTAAAGGATCTAAATGGAAAATGCATGCAGAGTGGAACTGATACATAGAGCCCCTTAGGAAGGGTCCCAGCTTTAAAGCTGTTGGCCCCAGTTGCTACCCATTTCCCCAAACAATAAAGAGTTAAGAGCAAAAAAACGTTTAGCAGAGCTTTAGAAAACAATTCAAAATAAAATTAAAAAAAAAAAAAAAAAAAAAGGTCATCTTCATTTAAATACCACCTGAGATCCTAGGCCTTTGCCTGGGGATCAATGATCTGAATATTACACCATCAGCTTCATCTTTGCTCCCAGAGAAAAAAATGAATCACCGATCTTTAAACTTAAGTGGAAAGCAAGCACGATCACTGTACAATAAATGCAAGCCCTTCCCTTTACTTCAGCAAACACGAACTACACCTAACTGACAGAACAGCCAAAAATCCAGCTAAGCATGAAGAGGGTAATGCAGAAAGGAGTTTGCTTCTAGTATCACTGAGGGGAGGGCGCACACAGGCACAGAAGTACTTCATGACATAGGGCAAATTGATACTACGTACATATCACTGGAAAGGCAGACCTCAGAGGCTGGACTTATGGCTCAGTGTATAAAAGCATACACTGCTTTTCTAAACCTGAGTCTGATTCCCAGCACTCAATGTCAGATGGCTCACAAATGCTTCTAACTCCAGTTCCAAGAGAATCTGGCTCCCTCTATGGTCACATGCACTAGTGGCCACAAATACAATTATTCACATAATTTAAAATAATAAATCTTTAGCCAGGTGTAGTGGTATACATCTTTCATCCCAGGACTTGGCAGAGGCAGGCAGACCTTTGAATTTAAGGCCAGCCTAGTCTACAGAGTGAGTTCTAGGACAGCCAGGGCTACATAGAAAAGCACTGTCTTAGAAACAAAACAGATCTTTAAAAGAGAAAGAAATGCAATCACCACCACACATGGGCCCCTGCGGTACCGAGCAGATCCTCTTGGTCTGCGTGTTCCTCAAATATCACTGGTTAGTGAGAGCCACGCTATCTACTCTGGCAGACTTGCACAGTAGACAACACTACTTCAGAGTGCTTTCTAGCTTTCCAAGTAGACAGAAGAGACATAGAAATGACCTTACGTTATTTTAGGAAGCTTACAGAAGTAATAGCAACTAATTTTCATTTGTCTTCTGGTCTACATGTTACCAGTCAACTGAACAAATGAGAATACAGTGAAGTGGGTCCAATCTATCGTGCAGTCATCTCTCACTGTGTACACTGAGGTCGGGAACACAGCACAGGGCCTGTGTCAGCACTGTCAATGACTGAAACCATGGAGCCCTGCAGAGAAAACAGCTATAGGCTGTAACTGAATCTGAACGCGGTGCTGGTGGAAAAAGCAAATCAAAGCAAAATCTTATCAACAAATCCCTATGGAGCCAGACTATGAGAAACCACGGACACCATCTGGGCACTGTAGGGAACCAAACAGCCACCACCTGCTCCCTTGGCAAGTTTCAAGTACATTCTCAAATACTGTAAGGTTCTTATATAGAATGGACTAGAAAATGTAAGGGAAATTAGATAAGATTAAATCGTTGAAGGACAGCACAGAGCCACACAGGATAGATATTACTAAAGTCCGTCTGTGCCATTTGGCACCTTGGGGTTTTACCTCACTTCAGGGAATCTTTATTCAGCTCCAATTCTCCTAAGAGGGAAATGGACTGGGGTGGGGGAACGACAACAACACCCCAACACCCACCTAGATCATCTGGCTTCAAGGAGGCCTCAAAAGCATCTGTTTAAAGATGATATAAAGCTATCAGTGGCTCTGTCCTGGGTCCCTGGTGTGAATGACAGACCTCCTAGCTTTAGCTGCCATGGTGTCTTCTAATGACTGATTTACCTGTCCTCCCACAGGACTATGAACTCCCTCAAACAACGACAATTTGGTAACAACAAGTCACCAATGCATTATTTCATTTAAGCTTTATAATTCTTTTGAGGTAGAAGCTAAATGGTCCATGCTACTGATAGGAAAACAGTTCACAGAGTTTAACGACCTGGCCAAGGTCGTACTGCTGGCATAGCAAAGCCGGCGAACACCTACCTGGCACCAGTGTAGCTCTTATATAGCAAAAACCTGTCAGCTCCGAACTCTCGGATCATAACACACAGCAGATTTTAACCTCAAGGTTTTTTTTCTTCTTTTCTTTTAAAACCTGTAGGAGCCTAGCAGACCACCACTGCTTACACCTACCCATAAGAGCCTAGCAGACCACCACTGCTTATACCTACCCAGAACTATCATGCAGTAAGGCTACACAGTCCTGAGTTCCAGCTCCAGTTACCAGCTGTGTTAAATCACACTGCCCTTTGGTGTCCTCATCCAAAAACATGGGAAGAAACCTCATCATTCAGAATCCTGAGGATCTGGGGACACAGTGTAAAAGCCCAAGGACAGTGTCTTAACAGAGCATCCATTCATTCGAATATTTCACCAACCATCTACTTGACCTTCAACCCCACAAAGCCACCATGTAGTAGCAGGCAGAGCCAGCAGTGCTGAAGGAAGTCATGAAGTGTCCCGGTTTCTGCTTGTCCCAGCCAGGTAAGTAACAGAGAGCCAAAAGTTCAAAAACTGGGATTGTTTCACAAGCAGAATGTTTACCTGAGCCTACACTGACAGGCCGCTGTCCTCTCTCTCTCTCTGCCACATGTTTTCATTGGTACAAAGTTTCTTTATTTTTCTTTGTGGCTTAACAAGTCTCTACACTATATCCTTATTTATCCCACTCCGGAGCCTTAACCTGATTCTCTACTATTTTAGACAACAAGTCTAGTACAGTCACATGAAGCAAGCTTACACTCTAGAGACCATCCTCTCCAAGGG